>NC_053429.1:63987619-64287619 GCF_007990345.1 Gossypium hirsutum | reverse complement strand
ACCCCGTCTAACAATATCAAGAGATCTCACCATTCCGTCAAATAGTTCAAACCTCATGCACGCATATATAGTTTATCTATTTCTTCCAAATTTGATTCACATAGTCTTTCTCATCTAGAAACCTCATATCTACTTCTAATTCAATCAATCAAACTAAAACATAATACTTTTACCACGTTTAGTTTCCATATTTAGAAGCACATAGTAATATCATAATCTATCATGAATAGATTCATAGAGTCACTACTCATTTAGCATAACATGTACTCTTTCAATAATCATAATCACTTGCTCAAACGTACTCGTTTCATGCACATACATGAATATATATATAAAAAAAACTTAATTCCTTATTTCATAATCGCATCAAAACTTTCGAGTATTTCAACGTGGCATGTATTGAATTACAGTATGGGTACGCAAAGAACCAAACATAAACCTTATCACATATACGTAGGTTGACAAAATACAATCCTTCCCTTGCATTTGTACATCTAGCCGAATACAATTTATTCTCAATTTATAAGGCCTTTTTGGCCGAATATGCACAATTACATATATAAATCTCAGCACATACTTTTCTTTACTTAAAGCTCATACGATAAATTTAAATCGAATACTTTGTCATACTAACAACCATTGACCGAATAGATTATTCCCTTATTCAAAGATATAATAATCATTCCCACATATGTATCGTTCTTTAATACTAATAATTCACCGAATCGTTGGCCGAATGTACACGAGTACATACATGAAAGCTTAGTATATACTACATTATACAAGCATACCAAGACTGATTAGGTCATCCTCATTTTCGCAATATAATAATCAATCACATATACGTTTTTCTTGAATGCTAGTGATTCACTTTGAGGTAAACTTACAAATGAGGAGGTAATATGTATCTGAACATCTTAAATGTATAGTACTTACTTGATGGTAGCTCATTGCGAACATTCAAGATCATAATCTTACTTAATTCACCAGCATTAAGCCTGCGGGACTTTAAACCCGGATACAATCCCAGCATGAAGCCAGCGGGTCTCTAACCCGGATGCAATCTCAGCACAATTCATTTAATATATATTTATATTTTTACTAACTTTGGCCTCATTAAATATCTAATATTGCACATTTTTCACAATTGGTCATTCGGCCTTATCACATATTCACACTTTCACATTCATCACATTGGCCATTCGATCTTAAGCTAGATATTACGCCTTGTCATTTTATTTCGTCTTAGGTACAAAATCACATTAGTAAATTGATTCAAATACGTAAAATTTTCCATTCGGCCTTAGAACATATCATGGCCACGTCATATTTTTCAATTTAGCCATTTCTATAATAGTATCCATTAATCAAAACTCAAAATAAGTTTAATTACTTAGAGACTTACCTCGAATGTCGTCGAACGACTACGGATCGGCTATTTGGTTAGTTTAGCTTTTCCCTTATCCGAATTAGGCTCCTTAAGCTCTTGAGCTTAATCTAAAACAAATTTAACTTATTAAAATCCCATTGTGCTTGCTTATGGCCGAATACCACAAGAAATTTAATAGGCCATATAACTACTTTTAGCTCAATATAAAATAATCGTACACATCTTTAATCACCTTAAACAAATTACTAAGTATTATAGAAAATCAAAGCATACTCATCGTTAGCCCTATTCGGCCATCTCAATACGTTCTAAGTGACCATATGTATGTACGTCTATACTAAAGTGCTTTACATTAATAGCACCATATCAACAATGTATAATGCCGACCCCTTCAAACCAATTATCCATACAAATATTATTTGTACACATTTCCTTACCTAAATTTCACATTCGGCAACCACTTAATCAACTTAACAAATTTTCTATACTTCAAAACCACAAGTAAATATCATAATTTGTATCATTACATCGATTAAACTAAATCATGCATTAGCTTTTAGCACATTCGGCCATTAAAGAGACAACCCAAGTAACATTCAAACCTTTTTAAGCTTAGATTTCCCAAGGCCGAATATCACATAAAAACCTTTAATACACATGCAAAGTTTACACTTTAACTAATTATACATATACTAATAAACTGAATATTATTTAAACAACCATTTGAATTGTAACGCTCCGCACCCGAGACCATTGCCGGAGTCGAACACGAGGTGTTAACGAACTTAATTCATTTATTTTCACAGTTCATTTTAAAATTTCCAGACAAGCTGGCTAACTGCGTCACTGTCACCTTAAAAATAATATCTCGAGTTCCAAAACTCGAAAACTGATTCCATAAATTTTCCCTGAAACTAGACTCATATATCCATCTACAAATTTTTTTCTATAATTTTTGGTCAGGCCAATTAGGACAGTTTATTAGTTAAAGTATCCCCTGTTTCAGGGTTCGACTACTCTGACCTTAATGCATTTCGACTTAGATATCTCCCTGTTCAGGGCTTCAATACTTATGCCGTTTGTCTCTAATGAAACTAGACTAAAAAAGGAATCTGCCCATATAAAGAATGACTTCTAATTATTTCTGGTTAATTTATGGTAAATTTCCAAAGTTAGAACAGGGGATCCAGTAACTGTTCTGGCCCTGTTTCACGAAAACTTAAACTTCTCATACAATACGGCTCATATGGTCATTTTGCTTCTTCCATATGAAAATAAACTCATCAAGGTTCGATTACATAATTTATTCATTATTTAATTACATTTCTACTATTTTTAGTGATTTTTCCAACTTACGTCACTGCTGCTGTCAGCATCTATTTTAAGGTAGATTTTACCTATTTCATAATTTTCCATGAGTCAACTAGCAAATTGACATACATTATTTTCAAGGGAAATCCCGATTAGCCATGACGTACGTAGCACCAATAGGACCATGATTGGCCATTCCAATGGCTAGTCATTACCAAACATTTCCATACCACTTAGCAACCATATCACAAGACCATCTTAACTCATTTCTCATCTTGTTAACAAAAACATAGAAAAGCAAATCTTTATACACAATTATTATCAATTCATCCATCCACTAGGGACTTAGCCTAACGTTCAATAACAAACTCCTCCTTTATCAATTACATATTCGGCAAGAACATGGTAACTTATACTACATCAATTTTAAGTACATAAATTACTCAAACATAATCAAATTCACATTCGGTCTTGGTACATAATAAGGTAGCCGATTCTTTTCCCTTAGCACCCAATGCTCACATATGCTCATTTGTATAGTTCAAACACTCATCTACCATTGTTCATCTAAATTTATCATGAAACAACAACCATCACCCTTATTAATTACCATAGCCGAAAGCCCTACTCATTCCCACAATCAAAAATTCAACATGGGTTACTAAAATAACTTGATACCTCATTCAAGATTAACCAAAATTTCAAGAATTAACATAACTTCTTACCTTAATGCTCACTTAAGATGAACGAATGCCTTTCTCCCATCTTCCTCTTTACATTCGGCCAAGAAGAAAGAAACTCAAGCTTTGTTTTCATCACCCTTCATTTCCTTATTTCAATTACTTTTTTCCTTTTTTTTTGTGTTATATAATATAAAGCTACTAACTAATAATTAATACATATTGCATGTATATAACCCATCATGGCCGGCCACTACTTGTCATAGGTGGAAATTTGACATGCAAACCCATTATTTTCATAACATGCACTAATAGATCCTTATAGATTAACCTATCCCATTTCAAAAGTGTCACACATAAGTCCTATTAACTAAATTCACAAGCAATTGACTAAATTCAAACATGAAATTTTCACACATGCATATATACACATAATAAGCATCAAATATGACGGTTAATTATTTTTGTGACTCGGTTTTGTGGTCCCGAAACCACTTTCCGACTAGGGTCAATTTAGAGCTGTCATAAGTTTTATCAAAGCATGAATTTAGGGTCAATTTGAGTAATGCATGAAGTTAATGAGCTCAATTTGTTATGATAGATCAAGAAAGACAAGAATCAAGTCTTGACAAAGGCAAGAATAAAGTGTACGAGGCATAGGCACTATTTCGAATATTTTGTACCGAGGTAAGTACATGTACAAATAAATACCTTAATTAATGTTTTAAATGTTTAAATAACATGTGGGTAATTAATATATTATTTGGTTACCTTGTTGCTATAATATGTTTTGATGTTTTATTCCTATGTTACAAGTGTTGCCATGTTAACATTTGTATATGATAGGGTCATATGTTATAAGGCCAACATTCCGAGAATGTTCGACAAAGAGACGTAAGCCCGAAAATCCCGTTTGAACTTAGGAATAGGTAAGGATACAAGTGACATGTCACTAGGATAGCTATGTAGGTATGAGCTCGTTTGATGAGATGATACATGCTAGGTCCTGTATGAGCTTGTTTGATGACATGATACATGCTAGGTTTGAGAGCTTGTGTAGCCCTGTTGAGAGGTATGTAATTATGTGGTACACGCTAAGTCTGGGAGCTTAAGTAGCCCTGTTGGGAGGCACAGTAATGTGATGCATGCTAGGTCCGAGTGTTCATATGTAGCCCTATTGAGAGGCATGCTATGTCATGATTATGGCACTTCGGTGCATTTATATCCAAGTATCCTATTCGTTATTCCAAATGTTCAATGGGTAATGTATACAAGGTTCAAACGTAAACTAAGTAAAATGCATATGTGTACAGGGGAGCAAAGGTATGTGTTTAATCTGTGTATTTCTATGACTATGATCATCCATGGCAATACATGTTTTTTATGTATTATGCTTATAAAGAAAAATTTGATCACATGTTTGATGAAAGGTATGAAAAAGTTACAAAGGTGTAAATAATGTTCTATGGTTTAATTAAGATTTACTTTATTTGTATGTGTACTTACTAAGCTTCATAGCTTACTCCTCCCTTTTTCTATTTCTTTTAGATTCGTCATGCTAGCTCAAAAGATCAAGAATGTCGGAGCTCGGGTCACATTATCAACTAAACTTTGGGTATAATACATTTGATTATTTTGAGTCTTGGCATGTATAGGTGATTGTTATTTTGTATATGTGTCATGTCATGTGGCTAGCCCAAAGTAATGGTTCCCTAATTGGTATGATTATTTTTTATATGGCCAAGTGAATTGGTCCATATAGTTAATTGAAGTGTTTTCTTATAATTATCTCTTGATTGCATGCCAAATTATATATGTGATTGTGGTTTATGCTAGATAGTAAGATGTTAAGCATGTTGGAGTACATGAGAGTTCTTGGGTGACCAATGGCTTGGAAGATAGCCTCCAAATGGTCCACATGAATAGACACATGGATAGGTGTCTAAACCGTGTGTGACACACGGATAGCCCACACTGGCATGTCGTTCAGCAGTGTGTCCCCTACACCCCAAAATTTTCATGTTGTATGCTTTGTAGTAACTACACGGGTTGGAGACACGGTCATGTGTCTCATCCATTTGTGACACACGGGCAGACCACACGGGCGTGTGCTGTGTACCCCTAAATGAATGATGACGTCATAAATAGAATGTCCAAGTTTTTGAACACGGGCGTGTCTAGTCCGTGTGAGGGACACAGGCTTGTGTCTAGGCCGTGTGAAAACCACTGCACCTTGAGTTGAATTAAATAAATTTTAGGATCCCACACGGACTAGGGGCACGGGCGTGTGGTGTGCCTCTACACGGGCGTGTGAGTCCAGAGCACCAAAATTTTCTTAAGTTTTCCATACGTTCTCGATTCAGTCCCGAACCACTTCAAATGTATGCTTCGAGCCTTGTAAGCCCATATAAGGAACAAAATGATGGAATTGAAATTTTATAACTCATATTTTTGTTGGATGTTTGTATGTTCATTTGGTAATGCCTCGTACCTTATCTCGGTCTAGGGTACGGGTAAGGGGGTGTTACATTTATTGGTATCAAAGCTACGATTTAGTTGGTTCTCGAATTACGTAGCATGTGCTTGAGTCTAGCTATACATGCCATGAATACATTTGTGATACTGTGACAACTCCTGACGATATAAATTGTATTTTTCATATAGTATGGATCCTGATTGAGCTATGGCCGACGATGTTGAGAGTAATGCACTAGCCCCCGCTCAAAGGACGGTGCCAGAGGGGGATAGACCCGATACAGTTAGCCAAGGGGGGAGGCTAGGGAGGCTTTCCTCCAAGTGATGAATAATTGGTACACCGAGTTTATGAGAGTGAACCCTAATGCTCAAGCCCCACCTTCTCCACCCCATTTGAACCCTCAACATGTGCCTATGATGCCTCGAAACATGGACTTCATGAGATTTGCTAGGACCCCCTAGATAAGATTAGAAAATAAGAGGCCAAGGAATTTAGAGCAAATGTCGATAAAGATGCTGAAAGAGCTGAGTTTTGGCTCGAGAATTCGATCCGAGTATTTGAGGAGCTATTTTGCAGGCCCGATGAGTACCTTAAGTGTGCCATTTCTCTACTGAGGGACGATGCTTATCATTGGTGGAAGACTTTGATTTCGATAGCGCCTAAGGAGACTGTCACTTGGGAGTTCTTTTAGGAGGAATTTCGAAAGAAGTATATCAGCGAAAGGTTTATTGATCAGAAACGAAAGGAATTCCTCGAGCTTAAGCAAGGACGTATGTCAATGACAAAATACAAGCGAGAATTTGTTTGATTAAGTAAGTATGCTTGAGCGTGTGTGCTCAGTGAGGCCAAAATGTGCCGCAGGTTTGAAGATGGACTCAATGAAGGCATTAAGGTATTAGTAGGTGTAAACCCCAAACCCAGCCTAGAAGTTAGGCCCGAATCTAGCATGTCACATTGAAGTGTTTTTCGAAAACCATGTTCTCATTGAAAACCCTTCTTACTACTCAAAACCTCTGGCCATTTTAAAACTTGTGAAACGTTAATTTCTTTAAAACATTACTTGCTGCGGAAGCTTACTTCCAAATAGTTGCGGAAACAAGAAATTTTGAAAACCAGTTATTGTTTTAGAAAACCGTGCCCTACTTCTAACAGATATTAAGCATATTAAATAAATTTCCCAGAGGTTAAGAAAATAGAGAGGACTTAATACAACCCAAATCAAAAACCAAAGTGCTTAACTAAATAAATGAAACAGAAAAACATGTGCAGTTGTGTGGTCATCTCCGAGTCCCTCTGCGACACCGATCCACCTAACGCTGGGAATTACCTGCACAGTTAATAAACGGGGTGAGTTTTTGAAAACTCAGTGTGTAATCCCCTTACTAGAGTAACAGTCAGTAAACAGATAGAATTCAGAATAAGTCTGGGCCGGAGCCCATTATAGTAACAGTACATCTAGTTTAGAGCATACGTGGGCCAAAGCCAGTTACAATATCATTTGGGTCACAGCCCAAAACAGAATCAGTTGGGCCTAGCCCATTTTAGCCTTAGTTGGGCCGAAGCCCACATCACAATAATATCATATAGACAATGCTATGCAACCCACCCCAATAATCCAACCGCTACACACCAACTCCGTCCCCCGGTAACCATCATGTGGGGATATAAATATTGACCCCCATATCCGGTACACATCAATGGTAGCCCGATTGCAGTACTACCTTCATTACAGCAAGCTGCTAACCAAATATTAGGCTTACTAGCCATCGGTGGATCCACAGTCGTCAAGCAACCATGCGATCCTCATATACTTCCTCCGTTCCATAATTCCCAACCCATGCAATATGTCGTTTATGTCATGCTCAATCATCACACGTGTATGCTGAATGGCCATACTCAGTAACAGTCTTTTAAACATATATTAAGAGCATATCAGTCATACAACCACAGTCAAGTCAATTAAAACGCAGTCATACATTCATAATCAAATCAATCAAATTCGAAGTCTAAGTTAGTCATTTACCCTTAAGGGCAAAATAGTCATTTTACCCCACAAGGGTATGTCGGTCATTTTACACTACAAGGGTAATTCGATAATTTAACAAATCGATGGTATTTGGTAATTTTACAAATCGAGGGTGTTTCGATAATTTCACAAATTGGGGGTATTTTGGTAATTTTACAAATTGAGGGTATTTCGGTAATTTCACAATCAATGGTAATTTTAAAAATTGAGGATATTTCAGTAATTTCACAATCGAGGATATTTTGGTAATTTCATAAATCGGGGGTATTTCGATAATTTTACAAATCGAGGGTATTTTAGTAATTTCACAATCGAGGGTATTTTGGTAATTTTACAAATTGAGGGTATTTCAGTAATTTTACAAATCGATGGTATTTTAGTAATTTCTCTTTATTATGGGTTTATTACTTACCTTGGCCCGTTAACAAGTCCTCGTTGGCTAAAGTGAACAGATACTATGCACCAGGTAGGATTCCAGATAAGAGGAGGTGAGTCATTAAGACCGCTCAAGTACCAAGCTCTCCCTAGATCCAGTCCTAGACATGCATATACCTGTTGTCACACATTAACCTTATGACTCGTCTACGGTCGCGATTAATTAATTATTTAAGTTTTATGTTTGCTTGAGTAGTTACCAAAAACTAGGTCCACAACCCCTTTACTAAACACTAACAGATCCACATTATCCATTTGGCCCCTTTAGGCCCAATCTCGTTCACATGGCCCATCAGGCCCAGTCACATTCATATGGCCCATCAGGCCCAATCACATTCATATGGCGTATCAGGCCCAATCACATTCATATGGCCCATCAGGCCCAACTACTTCTTACCTAACAGTTAGATTTACACAAGCGGGCCCAGAATAGCCCCAACACACGAGAACGCTCATGGCGGCTTTCAGCTTTTGCCGATTTCTAACAAAGAAGGGCGTGAATACACATCTGTTTATGAGAACATGCCGAAGTCCACGATCACCAATCTTGGCACATCCTGCATTGGGTCTTAATCACATTTTTCTTTTTCACTAACTCATCTGGTTCACTCTATTTAAAGCCAGCTTCTCACCAATTCCCATGTTAGCTTCCTGATGTGGGAATACTTTAAATCATTAGGAAAATTCCTTATTTTCTTATGACCACCTCAACCACAGAGTTCTAGTCCAACTCCACCTCCTACACAGCTCAAACAACAAAATTAATACTCCATTGCGCATCCCAAGACTTGAACATTAGACCTCACAATTACACAACACGCCACCTTGCCACTCTACCACAAGCTCTTTCTGTGTCATATTTTATCCTCAACTAAATATAAGGTCTATAGGCCAAAGTCCAAGTTCCTTTAAAAGAAAAACTAAAATAAATTGCAAGATCCAAGACTTGAATCCAGGCTTCCTTACAACCTTAATGACTCCACAACCACTTGATCATATGCTTCCTTGTAACATTTATTTACCACAATAATTTAAAAGTCCTTCATCCAAGTACCCAGGGTTTTATTCACTTAAAACCAAAATATTTGCTAAAGCCCAAGTTTGAACCTAAGATTTCTCCAACCCTTCTCAGGGCCATTAACCACTAAAGAAGACATTTAATTGTGTCATTTCCTTTCACAAGTAAATGCTTATATACAACCTCCTTACAGACCCATACTCAAGGCCCAATACTTCTAGGCCCAAATTTTGGGCGTTACAGTAGGCATCCTTAAACTTAAAGAATCCATTGTACTTGTCGAATGGGCATGTAGGACTGAAGAACTAACGAAAGAAAAGAAGAAAGCCAAGTTAGAGGCTAGAGACGTTAGAAAGAGAATAATGAGTAGATCGACTCCAACACAATCCAAGAAATCAAGAGATGTACCTCCTCGTTCTTATGCATCGGCAGGACGGTCCCATGGAAACCATAAGAAGCAAGGCTCCAATTTTAAGACTGGCTAGTGTAGATGACGCTAAGCCTCATCAATTTGAGTGCCAACACTGCAGGAAATGTCACCTGAGTCCGTGTAGGAGAAATGAGGGGACGTGTTTTGGATGTGGTTTTCCAAATCATTTCATTAAGGATTGCCTCGAGCTGGGAGAGAAACTTCAGACTGGGAGACAGAGTGGTTCGGCTCCTAGAGGGAGGCCTTTTAAGAATATAGGTAGTGGAGCTAGCAGCAAGAATACGACTCAAGAGACTGTTGTGCGATCTGGGGCTAGGACCCCAGCTAGAGCCTATGCCATACATGCTCGAGAGGAAGCATCTTCGCCAGATGTGATCACCGGTACATTTTCTTTCCATGACCAAGACGTTATTGCTTTAATAGATCCAGGCTCTACCCATTCCTATATATGCATGACATTGGCATCTAGATGAATTTACTTGTGGAGTCTACAGAATTTGTGATTAGAGTATCAAATCTGTTAGGCAAGCATGTCTTAGTAAATAAGATATGCAAGAAATGTCCTTTGATGATTAGAGGTCTTTGCTTTCATACCAATTTGATGTTGTTTCCATTTAACGAATTTGATATTATTTTAGGTATGGACTAGTTAACACTTTACGGTGCTATAGTGGACTGTAGATGAAAAGTTATTGAAATAAGACATGGAAGCAGTGAGATCCTTAGGGTAGAGTCCGATGAGTCTAGTGGGTCACCGATTATAATTTCTTCAATAGATGCCCATAAATGTTTAAGAAAGGGGTATGAAGCTTATTTGGCATATGTGATGAATTCAAAGGAATCTGAGTTGAAGGTTGTATCAGTACCTATAGTACGTGATTTTGTAGATGTGTTTCCGGAGGAATTGCCAGGTTTGCCCCTATTTAGAGAGGTTGAATTCGGCATTGAGTTGATGTCATGGACTGCACCTATTTCGATTGCTCCATATAGAATGGCTCTAATGGAATTGAAAGAGTTAAAGTCTCAACTACAAGAACTAGCTAACAAGGGATTTGTAAGACCAAGCTTTTCACCATGGGGTGCTCCCGTGTTTTTTGTGAAGAAGAAGGATGGTTCCATGGGATTATGTATCAATTACCGACAATTAAATAAGATAACTATCAAGAACAAGTATCCACTCCCAAGAACTGATGATTTGTTTGATCAGTTAAAACGGGCAACATGGTTTTCCAATATTGATCTGAGGTTTGGCTATTATCAACTTCGAGTTAAGGAAGCAGACGTGCCTAAGATTACTTTTAGGACTAGATACGGTCACTATGAATTTCTAGTTATGCCGTTTGGATTAAAAAATTCTCCAGCCGTATTTATGGATTTAATTAATAGAATTTTTTGGGCCCTATTTTGATAAATTTGTTGTAGTATTTATTGATGATATTTTAATCTACTCGGGAGATGAGGCAGAGCATGCCGAACACTTGAAGATCGTTCTATAGATTTTGAGGGATAAGCAATTGTATGCTAAGTTTAGTAAAAGTGAGTTTTGGCTTCGGGAAGTTAGATTCCTAGGCCACATCGTTTCAGACAATGGTATTTGAGTTGATCCTAGTAAGATTTCTGCCATTGTTGAATGGAAGCCTCCAAAGAATGTAACCGAAGTTAGGAGCTTTTTAGGATTATCGGGTTACTACCGAAGGTTCATAAAAGGGATTTTCTACGATAGCCACCCCTATGGCGAGACTACTGTAAAAAGATCTCAAGTTTGAGTGGACGGAAAAGTGTGAACAAAGTTTTGAGAAGTTGAAAATGTTACTGATGGAGGCACCAGTGCTAGTACAACCTGAATCAGGGAAGGAATTTACAATTTTTAGTGATGCATCTTTGAATGGACTGGGCTGTGTGCTTATACAAGAAGGTAAAGTTGTGGCCTATGCTTCTAGACAGTTAAAGCCTCATGAGAAGAATTATCCGACACATAATCTAGAATTTCCCATGATTGTGTTCGCTTTGAAGATTTGGTGTCATTACTTGTTCGGTGAGAAATGCCATGTCTACACCGACCATAAAAGTCTTAAGTATTTGATGACTCAGAAGGACTTGAATTTAAGACAACAGAGATGGCTAGAATTGTTGAAAGACTATGAACTCATGATTGATTACCATCCGGGAAAGGTGAACGTGGTCGCTGATGCTTTGAGCAGAAAGTCTTTGTTTGCTTTGAGGGCTATGAACACTCTGATGATTTTATGTGATGATGGTTCTATTTTAGCTGAATTGAGAGCTAGGCCAACTCTTCTTCATCAAATCTGTGAGACTCAGAAAGTTGATAAAGAATTACAAGCTAAAAGAATTCAGTGTGAGTCCTCCAGTGAATCTGATTTTTAGGTCGACTCCGATGGACATCTAAGATTCAGGGGTAGAATATGTGTTCCTAGAGACGCCAGGCTGATTCGGAATATTTTGCAAGAAGCACATGATAGTAGTATGTCTATTCACCCGGGGAGTACAAAAATGTACAACAACTTGAAGGAAACTTATTGGTGGAACGGCATGAAAAGAGACATATCTGAATTTGTGTCAAGATGTATGATTTGTCAACAAGTCAAAGCTGAACATCAAGTGCCTTCTGGATTAGTTCAGCCCATTATGATCCCAGAGTGGAAATGGGATCGAGTTACTATGGATTTTGTAACCAGATTACCAATTGCTCTGAAGAAAAAGGACTCTATTTGGGTAATAGTCGACAGATTGACAAAGTCAGCCATTTTATACCGGTACGCACTGAATTTCTCTTAGAAAGTTAGCTAATTTGTACATCTCAGAGATTTTTAGACTTCACGGTGTACCTTTGTCGATCATTTCGGATAGAGACCCGAGGTTCACATTTTGATTTTGGATAAAGTTGCAAGCGACTTTGGGTACAAAACTGAATTTTAGTACTGCTTTCCACCCGCAGATCAATGGACAATCTGAGAGAATAATTCAGACACTTGAGGATATGCTTCGATGCTATGTTCTTGAGTTTAGAGGTAGTTGGGAAGCTTATTTTCCTTTGGTCGAGTTCTCTTACAATAACAACTATCAGTCTAGTTTGAAGATGGCTCCTTAAGAAGCCTTGTATGGACGAAGATGCCAAACTCCCTTATATTGGACAGAGCTTAAGGAAAGCAAGATTTACGAAGTTGATTTGATTAGAGAAACCGAGGATAAGGTTAAAGTGATTCAAGATTGTTTAAAAGTTGGATCGACAAAAATCTTATGCAGATTTATAAAGGACAGAGATCGAATATCAAGTGGGCGATAAGGTATTTTTGAAAGTGTCGCCATGGAAAAAGGTTCTAACATTGGGGAAGAAAGGGAAATTAAGCCCTCATTTTGTTGGACCTTACAAGATCACCGAGAGAATTGGGCCAGTTGCCTATCACTTAGCTTTGTCATCAAAGTTAGAAAGAATTCACGACGTGTTCCATGTGTCCATGTTACGTTGATATCAATTAGACCCCTCGTATGTGATTACTCTAACTGAGGTTGAGATCCAACCGAATATGACTTATGGTGAAGAACTTGTTAAGATTTTGGCAAGAGAAGTTAAGCAATTGAGGAATAAAAGTGTGGCTCTTGTGAAAGTACTTTGGCATTGAAATAGAGTCGAAGAGGCCACTAGGGAACCCGAGGAGGCTACGAGAAGTCAATATCCGAATTTATTTCCAGGTAAGACTTTCGACGACGAAAGTCCCTTAAGTGGGAGAATTGTAATATCCTGAAATATGGTCTAGTTGGAATAATGGTTTTGAGTCCATAAATCAGACGTTAAAATATATAAATTTTGATCATTATGAGATTTAGAATATAAGATTATGCATGTGGTAAAGTTTCATGAGGAAATTTTAAGAATAAAATGTCCAATTACAAAATAAGGACTAAATTGAAGAAGATGCAAAACTTGAGTTTTAGGTGAATTTGTGAGAAATTGTTTTGAAATATGAATTATAAGGTCCTAAAAAGCAATTTTCTCAATATCTAAATTTTTGGACAAATATGGACATCTATGGAAATTTTTGGAAGTTTAGTGAGTAAGGGCATTTTGGTCATTTGGATATTAAATGAATTAAAAAGAGAAAAAAAGCTAAAAATCAGCTCATCTTTCTCATGTTGCTGCCAAAAATTCAAAGGTACCATAGCTAGGGTTTCTTTAATTTTCAAGCTTGATAGTAAGTCAATCCAAGCCTCGTTTTTAATGTTCTTTGTATTTTTTACATCTTTGAAACTTTCTCTCTTCATTTCTACCCATATTTCACGCTAGGGTTTAGTTTTATAAAATTACCCATGCATGAGTTAGATGTATTTTGGTGGATTGTGGAAGAATATGATAGTTTAAGGTATGGAGAACAATGTTTGTTAAGAGATTTTGCATGGAAACCCTAGAAAGGACTTATTTGTAAAAGTTATGAAAATGGGTAGAAAAGTGAGAAATGAAGGAAATTATGGGCTGCTTTAAGTACAAGAGGTATTCAGCTAGGTTTGGGCAACCGAAAAATCACTTGCATTTCTTTATACGAGCCTAAGGACTAATTTGTAAATAAGTGAAAGTTTAAGCGTAAAAGGGAAGTTCTATCAAAGCATGAATTTAGGGTCGATTTGAGTAATGTATGAAGTTAATGAGCTAAATTTGTTATGATAGATCAAGAAAGACGAGAACCGAGTGTTGATAAAGGCAAGAACAAAGTGTACAAGGCATAGGCACTATTTTAAATATTTTGTACCGAGGTAAGTACATGTACAAATAAATACCTTAATTAATGTTTTAAATGTTTAAATAACATATGGGTAATTAATATATTATTTGGTTACCTTGTTGCTATAATATGTTTTGATGTTTTATTCTTATGTTACAAGTGTTGCCATGTTAGCATTTGTATATGATAAGGTCATATGTTATAAGGCCAACATTTCGAGAATGTTCGACAAAGAGACATGAGTCTGAAAATCCCGTTTGAACTTAGGAATAGGTAAGGATACAAGTGACATGTCACTAGGATAGCTATGTAAGTATGAGCTCATTTGATGACATGATACATGCTAGGTCCGGAAGCTTGTGTAGCCCCATTGAAAGGTATGTAATTATGTGGTACACGCTAGGTCCGGGAGCTTATGTAGCCCTATTGAGAGGCATGGTAATGTGATGCATGCTAGGTCCAGGTGCTCATATGTAGCCCTGTTGAGAGGCTTGCTATGTCATGATTATGGCACTTCGGTGCGTTTATATCCAAGTATCCTATCTATTATTCCAAATGTTCAGCGGGTAACGTATACGAGGTTCGAACGTAAACTAAGTAAAATGCTTATGTGTAGAGGGGAGCAAAGGTATGTGTTTAATCTGTGTATTTCTACGAGTATGATCATCCATGGCAATACATGTTTTTATGTATTATGCTTATAAAGAAAATTTAGATCACATGTTTGATGAAAGGCATGAAAAAGTGACAAAGGTGTAAATAATATTCTATGGTTTAATTAAGATTTACTTTATTTGTATGTGTACTTACTAAGCTTCATAGCTTACTCCTCCCTTTTCTATATCTTTTAGATTCGTCAAGCTAGCTCAAAGGATCGAGAACGTCAGAGCTCGGGTCACACTATCAACTAAACTTTGGGTATAATACATTTGATTATTTTGAGTCATGGCATGTATAGGTGATTGTTATTTTGTATATGTGTCATGTCATGTGGCTAGCACAAAGTAATGGTTCCCTAATTGGTATGACTATTTTGTATATAGCCAAGTGAATTGGTCCATATAGTTAATTGGAGTGTTTTCTTATAATTATCTCTTGATTGCATGCATAATTATGTATGTGATTGTGGTCTATGCTAGATTGTAGGATGTTAAGCATGTTGGAGTACATGAGAGTTCTTGGGTGACCAATGGCTTGGAAGATAGCCTCCAAATGGTCCACATGAATAGACACATGGATAGGTGTCTAAACCGTGTGTGACAAATGGACAGCCCATATGGGTGTCATTCAGCTGTGTGTCCCCTACACCCCAAAATTTCCATGTTGCATGCTTTGTAGTAACTACACGGGTTGGAGACACGGCCATGTGTCTCATCTGTGTGTGACACATGGGCAGACCATGCGAAGGTATGCTTTGGCCGTGTGCCCCTAAATGAATGATGACATCATAAATAGAATGTCTAGGTTTTTGAACACAGGCGACAACACGGACGTGTCTAGGCTATGTGAGGGAACGAGACGAGGACACAGGCGTATGTCTAGGCCCTGTGAAAACCACTTCACCTTGAACTGAATTAAATAAATTTCAGAATCCCACACGGACTAGGGGCACGGGTGTGTCCCAAGCACACAGGGGTGTGGTGTGCCTATACATAGGCGTGTGAGGCCAGAGCACAAAAATTGTAACACCCCAAACCCAGCCCAGACGTTACGACCGAATCCGGTGTGTCACATTGAAGCGTTCCTAGAAAAAAGGCATGTTTTATCTAAAATCTTTCTTACTGTTCAAAGGATATCTTTGTTGTAGATTAAAGTGATTGAAAGCTGTGCACCAGGTAGGATGCCAGAAAAGAGGAGGTGAGTCTATTAGACTGCTTAAGTACCTAGCTCTCCACGGATCCAATCCTAGACATGCACACAACCATTGCCACACTTTAACTGAGTGATTGTTCATGGAAAACCGATTCGTTTAAAACCATTTTAAAAAGGTTATTAATTTTGAAAACATTTTCATTACGGAAGCTTTGCCATGTTATCGCGATATTTTGAAATCAAGTAACCTTTTTAAAATGTGCCCTAAAGCTATTCAATTTCATATGATTAAATCAATATCATATCTAATCTGACAAAACTTACTAAAAATAATTAAAAATAATTAAAGCGACCTTATTACAACTTAAAACCCAAAACTATTAAAGTAAATAAAAACTGATCAAATCCCAAGAAGAAAAACCGAATTTGTAGAACATGTGGCCATTCCGAATCCCTCCCAGCTCCAAGTCCTCTATGGTTGGGGGTTACTTGCATGGACGGAAACAAGGGGTGAGTTTGGAAAACTCAGTGTGTAAAATAACCCAACCATAGTCCAGATTAGTTCAAACCACAGAAACAGATTAAGTTGGGCCTTAGCCCTATACAGAATTCAGAATGAAGCCCATAGGCTCATAACAGACACAGAACAGATTTTCCATGTATGTAGAAACCCAACCCATATCCATCCGCACACACCCCCGTACCAACCTTACACCATGTGGCGAGACTACTCGACCCTCCCATCCGCTACACGCCACAGAATTTGCAGCATGGCTGCCAGAACAGATATTGTGATAGAGTCACCAGATACAAATATTGTGGCAGAGCCACCAGAACAGATATTTATGGCATAGCCACCAGAAACAGATAATTGTGGCATAACCACTAGAACACTTCCTCCATCAATATAACCCATATCCCATACAACAGATATACATGTCCTGGCATGACACAAACAGAATCAGGATATCATGCATTTCAGTCAAAATTAACCCTAGGGGTATAACGGTCATTTTGCACCTAGGGGTATAATGGTAATTTTCATACTTAGGGGGTATTTTAGTAAATTTACTATTTTAGGGCTTTCATGATATTACAACCATTAACGCATTAACAGAAACACTTACCGAGCATTTTTATCGAATTGGGCCCGTTGGCCCATTAACCCGATTTCATCCCATTAAGCCCAAATATATCGAAATGCATGAAATTGCACACTCTGCAATCTTACCGCTTGAGATTACTAGGATTAACAAACAAACTATCTCATGAGCGCTCGCACGCTCGTAAGTCTACAAAATGCCGGCTCTTCGGTATTTCGGCTTTTGCCAATCTAGTCTATAAGTGGGTGTTGTTTACACACCTGATCTGTACCGATAAGTTGGCAGGATCCACACACGAGTTGCCTACAATCGAGTTACTAAAACATCAGTCTACATATCAAAAACAAACTACGTACTAGCCTCCTTACCATATTTAGCCAACATTGCCTTAGACCCTAAAGTTCTTACCTTTCTACCGAAATATGGACTAGATCTAGATGTCCAACCAAGTTAGCCTTCAAGCCCTTCGCTGTACGCCCCCTTGTCCATGCTAGTGCATACAAAACCAAAAGAAAGAGGCAAAAATGCCCTTAGTCCCAATGTTAGCCACCCTTAAGGGGTTTTGGCTTTTACCTTAAATCATGAGTAACTAAAGAAGGATTCGAACACTTACCTATATCGTTATGACACTACTCCCGATCTACTGTAGATCCAACCACCGTACAAGAAGGGAAAATTATACTCAAGGATCGGCTTTCGAAGTACCTCGGTGTAGAAAAGTTTCGATTTTGAAAGAAAGAATGAGAGGTTCAGCTTCAATGGAGTTTCGGCTAACCAGTTCTTGATAAGGGTTTATGAGGGAAAAGAAGAAGAGAAATATGATGGATTTAGGTTCGGCCAAAGGGTAATCGGTAGCAGGTACTTGGTTTTAAGAGGAAACAGGGATAAAGAAGATAAGAGTCGACAAGAAAAGAAAAGAGAAAAGAAGAGGGGAGGAGATGAGAGAATTCGATTTTTGAAGAAGAGAAGGTGGCACAGGTGTAGGGTGTAGGTTTCGGCTTCTAGCAAAAGAAAGAAAAAGAGAAAACCCTAGGTACCCCACCTTATTTCGGCAGAACAGCAGAATGACCAACCCAGTCCCAAAAATGCAAAAAGAATTCGGCAGCCACAAGTCCAAATGCCGAAATTCCCAACACTAATTGACCTAGCTAAATTTGCCTGAACTAAAGACCCTTGGCTGACCAACTCTTGCTCCTCAAGAGTCCAACATTTGGCCAACACCAAGCTCCTTAATCAACTCCTAAATTTCTTCCCTTATCTCTCCCTTACCCAGTCCCCTGAATATCTCAAACTCTTCCTAACAGAGTTCCACTTATGTTCCAATACCTACCTTTCCTGTTCACAAAAATAAATACCCTATTTAGCTTACCTTGCGACTTGAACCTTGGCTCCCCCTAAACGTCCACACGCCACTCCCCAAACAGCTATGTGGCGTCACATGCCACCTTACCACGGATCTTCTTGTGTCTTATTTTACCACATTTATCTTAAAAGCCCAATGCCAGAACCCTCTCTCTCTAAAATTGAAAATTCAGAAATTGCCTCGGGTTAAATTACTCTTGGGCCTTCTAAAGGCCCACTAACATACTCAGACCTTCATCAAACAGTCAAAACACAGAAATTCTAAAATTCATTGAAAATCAAAGAAATCCCAAAAAATTCAAAAATTGTGGCGTTACAACTCTACCCTCCTTAAAGAAATTTCACCCTCGAAATTTACCTGATTCAAACAGATGAGGGTACTGTTGTCGCATCGCCTTTTCTGGCTCCCAAGTAGCTTCTTCTCTGCCATGATTACCCAGAGTACCTTTACCAATGGAACTGAATTCCTTCTTAGAACCTTGACATCTCGATCCAATATCTGCACAGGCTCTTCCTCGAAAGTCAAATCAGGCTACACTTCAATCTCTGCAATCGGCACGACATGAGTAGGGTCAGAACGATATCGCCTTAACATGGAGACCTGAAAAACATCGTGAATTCTGTCTAACCCCAGACATAATTCCAATTGGTAAGTCACTGGACCTCCTCGCTTAAGAACCCGATAAGGCCCGATGAACTGTGGACTCAACTTACCCTTCTTACCAAACCTTAATATATTCTTCCAAGGAGAAACCTTCAAGATGACCATATCACCCACCGAGTACTCAATCTCCTTTCACTTCAAATCTCCATACGACTTTTGCCTATCAGATGCTTCTTTTAACTGATCTCTAATTATTCTGACCTTATCTTCAGTATTTTGCTACCAACTCAGGTCCAAGGACCTGTCGTTTTCCCAACTCAGTCCAACAACTAGGTGTACGACACCTACGTCCATACAACGCTTCATATGGTGCCATTCAGATACTCGCCTGATAACTGTTGTTATATGCAAACTCTGTCAACGGCAAATAATTTTCCCAACTACCTCGGAAGTCAATAACGCATCCCCTCAACATGTCTTCCAAAATTTGAATAACCATTTTCAACTGACCATTAGTCTGAGGATGAAAAGTCGTGCTAAAGTTCAATCGCATTCCCAACGCCTCATGCAACCTTTGCCAGAACCGAGATGTGAACCTAGGATCTCGACCAGAAATAATCGATACTGGCACTCCATGAAGTCGCACAATCTCCGCCACGTACAATTTGGCTAACTTCTAAAGTGAGTAATCAGTGCAGACATGTACGAAATGAGCAGATTTGGTCAACCTATCTTCAATCACCCAAACCGAGTCTTTCTTCGTCGGTGTTAAGGGTAGCCCACTCATATAGTCCATGGTTACCCACACCCACTTCCAAAGTGGTATCTTCACTGGCTGCAAAAGTCCGGAAGTTAGTTGATGCTCAACTTTCACTTGCTGGCATTGTAACACCCCTATCCCGTATCCGTCGCCGGAATAGGTAAAGGGGCATTACCGGACTTGAAACTCATATCCGAACAGTAAAAATTTTGAATTCTTTTTATAAAGAACGTTCCTTTAGGTAAATACTAAAGACAGTCAGGGATACAATTTAACTGCTATAAGTACACATTCAAAAGATGTCATTTTCGCATGGCTTATATACACTAACCAAAATATTCTTCGGCCACTGGTCTATTCTTTACATGCCATAAAATAATTCAAAACATAACAGTAACAAGCAGTGGATAGTGATAGTGTGACTAGTTGCTGACGATCCCCGAGCCTGTAGCTTCCAAATGAGATCTATAAAACAGAGGAAACAAAGTAAACGGAGTAAGCATTACAATGCTTAGTAAGTTTTAAGCAGTGTCAACAGATAACAATCAAATTATAACATAGTTGTTCGTATTTTTATTTCACTCTTCCTTCGGGCATACCATCCTTTTACCGAATATGCCCATCTCATCATATATAATAGACAGATAAATTCTCACTTGATAGTGATCTCTTATAAACATAGGTACATTACATATTTTCACCTAACTTTCCACATTGACCAAACGCACAATAATCATAGAACAGTCTTATTGCTTTACTCACATATGCATCACATAACGACCTTGTGATTTAGTCCAAATCAAGCTTAAATATAATCTCAAAATACATACCTGACCAGCTTAACGCATTGAACATATTTATTACCAATTGTTACTGTGAAGTTGTATAATCTTATGCTTTACTCGAATCTTCAGCGAAACCTTTAGCTCGAATAGTCCCCACACGTAGTTATCGGGTCTTACCCGGAGAAAATCTCCACACGTAGTCATCGGGTCTTACCCGGACATAATCTCCACACGTAGTCATCGGGTCTTACCCGGAATATATTTCCAAGTTTCATGTACATTTAATCACATGTTACAACATTCACATCGACTGTCATATTTGTAATTTATTTGCCTCATCAAATATCTAATAATACACACCTTTCACATTTGGTCATTCGGCCACAATATACACACATTTCCTACATATTTCACACTAGCCATTCGGCTTTACCACATATACATATCTCATACATATTTCACACTAGCCATTTGGCTTTACCACGTATACATATCTCATACATATTTCACACTAGCCATTCGGCTTTACCACATATACATATCTCATACATATTTCACATTAGCCATTCGGCTTTACCACACATACATATCTCATACATATTTCACATTGGCCATTCGGCTTTACCATACATACATATCTCATACATATTTCACATTGGCCATTCGGCTTTACCACATATACATATCTCATACATATTTCACATTGGCCATACCACATATACATATCTCATACATATTTCACATTAGCCATTCGGCTTTACCACACACATATATATTTATCTTGTACATCAATTTCAGCAATAGCTTATAAGCAACTCAAATAGTTTCATCAATGTTTACAACAAATTTCACATATTCACTAAAAGTTGTTTTCCGAAGCAATGGTCACTAAATAATTTATAACTGGAGCTACAAAACTCAAAATAAATTGCCGTTAATTTTCCCTGAATATAGACTCATATATCTTCCATCCATAAAAGTTTCAGAATTTTAGGTTTGGCCAATCAATACCAGATTTTTCTTAAAGTTTCCCCTGTTTCACTGTTTGACTAATCTGACCACTCTTCACTACGAATCAAATTTCTCATTGTACAGAATTCAAAATATGTTCTATTTGATTTCATTTGAAACTAGACTCATTTAGGAGTCTAAGCATATAAATTTTATCTTATAACCATTTTTTTACAAATTATAATGATTTTCTAAAAACAGAACAGGGAATCTAGTAGTCATTCTGACACTGTCTCCCACAACTTTAAATATCTCTTTATAGGAAATTTCTTTGCTTACACGGTCTCTTTTATAAGAGACTAGACTGATTAAGCTTTGATTACATATTTTATTCAGCCTATAATTTTACACCAACAATTTATAGTGATTTTCTAGAATCACGTTACTGCAGCTGTCCTAAGCAAATTATTACAATTTGCTCTTAAATTTCCAAGTCCAAACACTTATGAACTTACCATTTGAGTTTAAGACATATCATGGCCACATCATATCTTATTAAATCAACTCATTATGTCCTATTATGATTGAATTTACTCAACGTTTAATCACTTAAAACTTACCTCAGAAGTGGTCGACGACTAGATATCCACGGCTATTCGTTTACTTTCTCTTTTCCCCTATCCGACTTTGATCCTCTAAGCTCTTGAGCTAAATCAAACAATTTACTTCCCAATCAAACACAATCACACGGCATCCATATACATTTTAGAACCATTCTTAACATATTTACTACTCATTTACAAACAAAATACTCATATCACATTTATAAAACTACAAGCCGAATATACCTATGTGTGACCATCCCAATTTAATCGATTTCTTGTTTTATGCACTACCACATATTCACACATATATATATTATGCCATTTACTCATAAACCCCATTATGCCGAATATTCATTAACCAATAGTCACACACACTACTTATGTACAAAAATTTATCCACCCTAGCCTATAGTTCATTCGGCCATTCATCGCTCAACCAAACAAAATTTCATAGCAAACTCCTATGATCAAGCACACACATATACTTACATCCCAATACTCATAACATTCAAAATCACATTTTAAGTAAATTATCTTAAACAATGCCGAATCCTTAAGTGATTAAACATCAAATTTTTACTCAATTCCCAAACATATAAACAACATTTATTCATGACATCAAGCATCTTCATTTCGGCTATTACACATATATACACTAGCAATCAAATACTAACATTTGCACTTCACCTTAATAGCTAGCTTAGCAAACCTTAATTTAACATATAATTCATACATATCACATTCCAAGCCTTCACTCTATTCTATCACTTAAAATACACACATTACTCAATAACTTCCTAGTTCAAATTCGGCAACTACACCAATTCACTAGATGATTTATTATTATTATTATTCATTTATTCAAACTACTTACAATTTCCTTAAACTATCACAATTAACAACCATTTATCTCTTCCATTTTCTACCATGGCCGAATGTTATAACCCAAGCCACACATATTGTTCCTCAAGGCCCTTCAATGACCCCATTCGGCACCTCCTTAAGAACAACCCAATTTCAACCTTCAAGAAAGAAGAAAAATATATGTACTAAGAGCTTCAAACTACTTGGCCGAATATCAAACCTCCTAACAATCAAAACTCAAGCCATGGAATGATTAGAACTTGAACTAACCACCTTCTTTTTACATAATTTTCCAAGAATTTCAAGGTACTTACCTCTTCCAAATCCTCATCCAAGCCGAACATGAAGCAAGAGAACTCCTCCTTTCTTCTTCCTTCCTCAAGTCACGGCAAAAATGGGGGAGCAAGGATGAAACAACTTTGGTTTCTCCTCCCACTCCCCTCATATTTTATTATTCTTCCCACAACATATTAACACAAAATGTTTATAATATGTTTTACCCCATAGCATGGCCGGCCACTAGCTCAAATTTTGGGTAATTTGACATGCAAACCCTTCATTTTTATAACATGCATTAATAGGCCACTTTACATTTGCCTAGCACATTTCTAAACTTTCTCACATAAGTTCTATTTAATAAAATTCACTTACAATTAACAAAATTCAAATATGAAATTTTCACACATGCATATATACATATAATAAGCATCAAATATGACGGTTAATTATTTTATGACTCGGTTTTGTGGTCCCGAAACCATTTCCCGACTAGGGTCACATTAGGGGTGTCACAACTCTTCCCCCCTTTAGGGATTTTCATCCCCGAGAATCTTACCGGAAAATAGGATAGGGTAACTTTCTCTCGTTGAGTTCTCTAGATCCCACCTAGTTTCCTCAACTCCGAACTTACGCTTCAGTGCTTTAACTAACAAAACTTTCTTAGTTTGATCATAATAATTCACAGAGATCCAAAAAATTGACACTTACTCACTTACTTTTCATTTCGGTAATAACACACATAGGTATAACACAATTTACTCATCGGTCTGAACCTACTAGGTATAGGCTCGAACCCCACACACAGGTTCTAGCCTACTTAACCCAAAGTCCGAATAGACTCGATAGCCATCAACTAATTAGGCTATTAGCCTAGTATACACTTCACTGGTCCCAAATCTACTAGGCACAAGGCCTGAATAACTCAAATATCCAAAATTATCACCATTCATCAAAAATTCTTACCAACTTTCAAATGTCGAAACTTAGTCAAAATAATTTTTTTGAACATGATTAACAAAATAGTGTTTATTCACAATAGCACATATAACTGCATATACCGAGAATCTCATATTCATAATGTATATATATATCACGTACCTTGTCAATTTAATGTCTCGATCTTATTTCATTACCAATTTAGCACAATGTTGTATAATCTCCGACTCTAATTAGTTCACCAGTGTTTAGTCCGTTTAACGAATTTTCTCTTTAGGTCTTACTTACTATTACAAATCAATGCCATCGTCTCACACGAGGTCATACATGAAACACACTTCGCATACACAGTGCCCACTGACTGATTTCGCACACATAGCGCTCGATTAAAGAACTCGCACACATAGTGCCTCAATTACCAATCTCGCACACATAGTGCTCGATTGAAGAACTCGCACACATAGTGCCTCAGCTACTGATCTGGCACACATAGTGCTCAGTTGAAGAACTTGCACACACAATGCCTCATAGCTCCAGCATGAATGCCTTTGAGGTTTAGCCCGGATATATCACTAGCACGAATGCTCTTCGGAACTTAGCCCGGATACATCACTAGCACGAATGCTCTTTGGAACTTAGCCCGGATACATCACTAGCACGAATGCTCTTCGGAACTTAGCCCGGATACATCACTAGCACGAATGATCTTCGGAACATAGCCCGGATACATCACTAGCACGAATGCTCTTCGGGACTTAGCTCGGATACATCACTAGCACGAATGCTCTTCGGAACTTAGCCCGGATACATCACTACCACGAATGCTCTTCGGAACTTAGCCCGGATACATCACTAGCACGAATGCTCTTCGGGACTTAGCCCGGATATAACATCAGCACGAATGCTCTTCGGGACTTACCCCGGATATAACACCAGCACGAATGCTCTTCGGGACTTAGCCCGGCTATAACACCAGAACGAATGCTCTTCGGGACTTAGCCCAGCTATATAACTCTCAATTCTCATGTACATATACATATATAAGAATACACATTAGTATATCATTCACATTACTTGAATACAAACACAACATGTTTATCGACCATTCACCTTTCAGTTCCATAGCCACATACAAAGATCACATTTATAGTCGTAACACTCTTTCAAAATTGCATCACTTATACCCTTATAATTCAATCCAAATCAAAATTCAAATACGAGTACATGATACGTACCTGATCAACTTAAAGATTTGAGCATATCCAAGTGAAGTTATATCGCAAATTCTCATAGTTAGAAGCTTGCTACAGCTCGATCGGGATCAAAATTCATTACAATACAACAAACACATTTTAATAGTAAAAAATCATCACACTATCACTTTATCACTTTATGGCATGTATAAATAGACTCACACGTGCTACGTTAGTCCTAGAATCGACTAAACCGTATCTCTGATACCAATAAAATGTAACACCCCTATCCCGTATCCGTCGCCGGAATAGGTAAAGGGGCATTACCGGACTTGAAACTCATATCCGAACAGTAAAAATTTTGAAAATTTTTTTTTATAAAGAACGTTCCTTTAGGTAAATACTAAAGACAGTCAGGGATACAATTTAACTGCTATAAGTACACATTCAAAAGATGCCATTTTCGCATGGCTTATATACACTAACCAAAATATTTTTCGACCACTGGTCTATTCTTTACATGCCATAAAATAATTCAAAACATAACAGTAACAAGCAGTGGATAGTGATAGTGTGACTAGTTGCTGACGATCCCCAAGCCTGTAGCTTCCAACTGAGATCTATAAAACAGAGGAAACAAAGTAAACGGAGTAAGCATTACAATGCTTAGTAAGTTTTAAGCAGTGTCTGTAACACCCCGAACCCGAGACCGTCACCGGAGTCGAACACGAGGTGTTAACAGACTTTTAAAAATTTTCCAGACACTGCCAATCTGCGTAATAGTCGCTTTAAAAATCATATCTTGAGTTCAGAAATTCGGAATCCAGTTCCGTAAATTTTCCCTGAAACTAGACTCATATGCCCATCTGCATATTTTTTTCTAGAATTTTTGGTCGGGCCAATTAGTACAGTTTATTAGTCAAAGTCTCCCATGTTACAGGGATCGACGAACCTAACCTTTGCGCATTACGACTTGGATATCTCCTTGTACAGGGCTCCAATACTGATGCCGTTTGTTTCTATAGAAACTAGACTCAGAGAGGAATCTATACATATATGGTATGACTCCTAATTATCTCTGGTTAATTTATAATGAATTTCTAAAGTCGGAACAGGAAATCCAGAAACCGTTCTGGCCCTGTCTCACGAGAACCTGAATATCTCTTAACATACTGTCCGTATGATTGTTTCGTTACTTTCCTATGAAAGTAGATTCATCAAGGTTTGTTTAAATAATTTATTCACTATTTAATTCCATTCCTGCTATTTTTAGTGATTTTCCAAATCTACCTCACTGCTGCTGTCAGCATCTGCCTTTAAGGTAGACTTTACCTATTTCATGGTTTCCATGATTCAACTAGCCCTTTTTGCATAAATAGCACAATTTATGAAAGTGATTAACCATCCCCATGGCCAATCCTTGTCAAGCATATCCACACCAAATGATTATAACATTATACTCAAACACATATAAGCCATTTTCGCATGGCTATCCAAAATTTATACAAGTCCAAAGGGTCCACGACCCACAACAAACGGGTAGTCCTATACATGCCATTTCGAAGTTCAACCAAAATTGTACCAAAAGGGGGGGCTTTGATAGTGTGGGCGAATTTGACTTCAAGATCCCGAGTCCGATAGCTGGAGAACCAAATCTATAAAACAGAGGAGCAATGAAACGGAGTAAGCAATTTATGCTTAGTAAGTTTTGAGCAAGGAATTCCAGCACAACAAAAGTATAGCATTCATATAGCTAAACGGATAATTTCATATGCACAAATTTACGATATCGTACTTGCTTCACATTATCAACCCTTATGTACATACACAAAAGATCAACTCAGCCAAAGGCCGGTAGCTCGTTTATCAACTGAGCGAATACTTATTTGTAAGGGCTCAACTAAATTCAAGCACATACGAAACATACCTCAATGTTGGGATGTTTCGAGAGTATTAACTGGAATTTTACAGCAAGTTCATTCATTCCCAAATCACGTACCTTCGGAATTTAACCGGATATAGCTCCTCGTTCAAATGCCTTCGGGACATAGCCCGGTTATAGTAATTCGCACAAATGCCTTCGGGACTTAACCCGGATTTAGTAACTCGCACAAATGCCTTCGGGCTTAGCCCGGAATTAGTACTCGCACAAATGCCTTCGGGCTTAGCCCGGAATTAGTATCTCGCACAAATGCCTTCGGGACTTAACCCGGATTTAGTAACTCGCACAAATGCCTTCGGGCTTAGCCCGGAATTAGTATCTCGCACAAATGCCTTCGGATCTTAGTCCGGATATTGTCACTTAGCACAAGCCTTCGGACTTAGCCCGGACATCATTCAAATAACCATGCACATTTAACAATAAATCATGGCCCATTCGTATTTCATTTTCGTTAGCAAAACTCAAACACAAGACATTTATCATTCTTGCAAATTCGGCTCAATAGCCACACAAAGAGCATGATTTTAATTTGCTTAAAACATGATCTAATCACATCATAATTTAAGCTCTCTTACTCAAGAACTTACCTCGGGTGTTGTCGAACGATTCCGATAGCTATTCGACCACTTTTTCCTTCCCTTTATCGGATTTAGTTCCCCTTTGCTCTTGAGCTTAATTAAACAAATAAATTGATTTAATCGTTTGAGCATCGAAAAGAGGAACACAAGGCACTTAGCCCATATTTATACATTAGACATTAAAGTCACATATGTACGGAATCATGAATCAAACTCAACATTTTAGCTAATTTTTCCCCCTTGGCCGAATATGCATGTCTATTTTGGGGCCGATTTCAACACTTAATACATTCTACAAGTATGGTCACTTGTATTGACTAAACACCCTTTTGTTTCAAGTTCAAAACTTGGCTAATACACACATATACACACTAGTAAAGCATCCTCTCCCTTTCCATCAATTTAACACATGCATTGCTCATTAACATGCAAAAGTTATATTCGGCCTTAGCACACAACTTGCTAGCCGATTCTTCTCCATTTAGCAACCAATGCACATATGTGCTCACTCAAAAATGCTAAAAAGGAGGTTCAAGAATCATCAAGCCACCATCACATGCATCATTAACAAGCTTCATATTTAGCATGCAATGGCATTAACACAAACTCCACCTAGGCCGAATCTTAACTCATCCTCATGCCTCATCACCACAACATCAAACATCAACCAAGAATGATGCATCCATGGCCGAGTGTCATTTCCATCACATAGCAAGATTTAGACCATGGGCTAGGTAGAACTCAAGCTAACAACTAAAACATGCATGCATCTCATGGAACATCATCAAACATACCTTAGCCTAGCTACATGCATGGCCGAACCTCTTCAACCTTTCTTCTTCCTTCCTCCTTAAAATTTTGGCCAAAGATGAACCAAAGGATGAGCATTTTTTTTTCTTTGTTTTTTTCTTTCTAGTTTCGGCTAAATGAAGATGAGAAAGGATGAACAAAAATTTTCTCCTTTCTTTTCTTTAGCTCACGGCAATGGGGGGGAAACAACTACACACATTTTTTTTTGTATTCATCATACTCCTTTTCATTATTTTATGCCCATGCCCCTTATTTTATTTTTTTCCTACATACCTCACTAGGCCAACATGTTCCCAACATGTTTCCAACCATAGCATGGCCAACCACTAGCTCAAATTTTGGGTAATTTGACATGCAAACCCATCATTTTCACAACATGCATTAATAGACCATTTTAAATTAGCCTATCATATTTTCACCTTGTCTCCTATCAATCCCTATTTAATAATTTCTCATGCAATTGG
Source organism: Gossypium hirsutum (assembly GCF_007990345.1). NCBI lineage: Eukaryota > Viridiplantae > Streptophyta > Magnoliopsida > Malvales > Malvaceae > Gossypium > Gossypium hirsutum. Next base: position 64,258,069 of record NC_053429.1, on the reverse strand, counting down.
CAAAATTGGAGAATGAAACTTCCACATACTCATGTACACACATGATAAGCATAGAATATGGAAATCAATTATTTTTATGACTCGGTTTTGTGGTCCCGAAACCACTTCCCGACTATGGTCAATTTTGGGCTGTCACAACTCTCCCCCACTTAAGAAATTTTCTTCCCCGAAAATCTTACCGGTAAATAGGTTTGGGTATCATTCTTTCATCGAGCTCTCGGTTTCCCAAGTAGCTTCCTCGATCCCGTGTTTGAGCCATAACACCTTCACTAACGGAACCCTTTTGTTTCGCAACTCCTTTACTTCACGAGCTAGGATATGCATCGGTTCTTCTTCATAACTCATATCGGCTTAAATTTCAACCTCTGATGGGCTAATTATGTGCGATGGATCAGATCGATAGCGTCGAAGCATCGAAACATGAAAGACGTCGTGAATCTTTTCAAGCTCAGGGGCTAAATCAATCTATACGCAACTGGACCAACTCGTTCGGAGATTTCGTACGGCCTAATGAATCTCGGGCTCAACTTGCCCTTACGGCCAAACCTGAGTACCTTTTTCCAAGGCGAAACTTTAAGGAACACTTTATCTCCCACCTGATATTCAATGTCCTTTCGTTTCAAATCCGCATACGATTTTTGACGATCTGTGGCTGCTTCCAGACTTTCACGGATTACCTTTACTTTCTGTTCGGCATCCTTAATCAAATCAACTCCGAAAATTTTACTTTCACCGAGCTCGGTCCAAAACAATGGTGTACGGCATTTACAACCGTACAAAGCCTCGTAAGGTGCCATCTTAATACTTGATTGAAAACTATTGTTGTAAGCGAATTCAATCAAAGGTAAATACCGTTCTCATGAACTACTGAACTCGAGGATGCAACATCTCAACATATCCTCAAGTATCTGAATTATCCACTCAGATTGACCATCGGTTTGGGGATGAAAAGCAGTGCTAAAATGCAGCTTGGTACCCAAAGCTTCTTGCAATTTCCTCCAAAATCGCGAGGTGAATCTCGGATCTCTATCCGACACGACAGAAATAGGTACCCCATGTAATCTCACAATCTGAGAAACGTACAATTCAACTAGTCTATCCAATGAAAAATCCATACACACGGGGATAAAGTGAGCCGTCTTAGTCAGTCTATCAACAACAACCCAAATTGCATCCTTCTTACTTGCTAACAATGGCAGTCCGGACACGAAGTCCATTGTGACTCGATCCCATTTCCACTCGGGTATCATGATCGGCTGAAGTAATCCTGAAGGCACTTGATGTTCTGCTTTCACTTGTTGACATATTAAACATCTCGAAACAAAGTCGGAGATGTCTCGTTTCATACCATGCCACCAAAACCAACGTTTCAAATCGTTGTACATTATCGTACTCCCCGGGTGAATTGACATTCGGCTACAATGGGCTTCATTCAGAATCATCGAAATGAGTTTCGAATTCCTTGGAACACACAAACGACTTCTAAACCTCAAACAATCATCATCATCAATTTGAAACTCCGATTCCTTGTTCGGAGCACACTCAGCCCGTTTTGCAACCAATTCATCATCAACTTTCTGGGCTTCACGAATTTGATGAATCAATAATGGTTTGGCTTTTAATTCAGCTATTAACACATTGTCGGGTAGAACAGACAAGTGCACATTCATCGCTCGTAAAGCAAACAATGACTTCCGGCTTAAGGCGTCCGCAACCACATTAGCCTTTCCCGGGTGGTAATCAATGACAAGCTCGTAATCTTTCAACAACTCAAGCCAGCGTCTTTGTCGCAGATTTAAGTCTCTTTGAGTCATCAAATATTTGAGACTTTTGTGATCCGAAAATACATGGCACTTTTCACCAAATAAGTAATGTCGCCATATTTTTAAAGCAAATACGATGGCAGCTAGTTCAAGATCATGGGTCGGATAATTTTTTCTCATGTGGCTTTAATTGTCTCGACGTATAGGCCACCACTCGACCTTCTTGCATCAATACGCAACCCAACCCAAGTAGGGATGCGTCACGATAAATGACAAACTCTTTGCCTGATTCGGGTTGCACTAAAATTGGAGCTTCAGTCAAATGAGTTTTCAGTTGATCGAAACTTTTCTGACATTTCTCCGTCCATTCGAACTTAACATCCTTTTGAAGTAGCTTCGTCATTGGTGTGGCTATCATCGAGAAACCTTTGACAAATCGTCGGTAATAACCGGCGAGTCCCAGGAAGCTCCGAACTTCGGTAATATTTCTTGGAGGCTTCCAGTTAAGTATGGCTGAAATTTTGCTCGGGTCAGCTCGAATACCCGATGCGGATACCACATGACCCAAGAAGCTAACCTCTCTTAACCAGAACTCACACTTACTGAACTTAGCATATAACTGCTTATCCCGCTAAATTTGCAACACCAGTCTCAGGTGCTCAGCATGTTCGGTCTCATCTCTTGAATAGACCAAGATGTCATCAATGAACACAACTATGAACCGATCCAAATATGGTCCGAAGATCCGATTCATCAAATCCATAAATACCGCAGGGGCATTAGTGAGCCCAAACGGCATCACTAAGAACTCGTAGTGACCATATCTCGTTCTGAAGGCAGTTTTGGGTATGTCCGAATCTCGAATTCGCAACTGATAATAGCCTGATCTCAAATCTATTTTTTGAGAACACTGAGGCTCCCTTCAGTTGGTCGAACAATTCATCGATACGCGGTAACGGATATTTGTTCTTTATCGTCACTTTATTCAGTTGACGATAGTCAATGCACAACCTCATGGTTCTGTCCTTCTTTTTTCACGAACAATACTGGTGCACCCCAAGGTGAGAAACTTGGTCGAGCAAAACCTCTATCCGTCAATTCTTGCAACTGAGCTTTCAACTCTTTTAACTCGGTTGGTGCCATACGATACGGAGCTATCGACGGCGTAGTCCCAGGTACAAGCTCAATACCAAACTCTACCTCCCGAACAGGTGGTAAACCCGGTAATCCTTCAGGAAAAACATCCGGGTATTCACAAACCACCGGCACAGATTCGGGTTTCTTGTCTAATTCTTTGTCATCCAGTACATACGCAAGGTATGCGTCGCACCCTTTTCTTACATATTTCTGGGCCAACATTGCTGATATTACAGCTGGCATCCCCTCCAAGTCCGTAGACTCAACTCGGATTACTTCGTTATTTGCGCACGTCAAATCAATAGTCTTGCTTTTGCAATTCACAACCGCATCATGCGCGGTCAACCAATCCAAACCAAAAATAACATCAAATTCATCAAACGGCAAAAGCATCAAGTCCGCCGGAAAACAGGAACCTCGAATTTCTAGGGGACATTTCTTACACACTTTGTCGACCAGCACGTAACGACCCAAGGGATTTGACACCCGAATTACGAACTCAGTAGACTCAATAGGTAAAGTCTTACTGGATGCTAAGGTTTCACATGTGTAAGAATGAGTAGAACCGGGGTCAATCAAAGCAATTACATTAGTATCAAAGAGAGTAAAAGTACCGGTAATAACATTAGGCGAAGAAGCATCCTTGCGGGCACGTATAGCATAAGCTCTAGCAGGCGCACGAGCCTCGGATCTGGTCGTAGCATCTCTAGATCCTCTCTGACCACCACCAGCATTGCCCGTATTTTCAGATGGTCTACCTCGAGCAGTGGTAGCACCCGGTTTCCCACTCTGATTTACATTCTGTTCAAACAACCTCGGGCAATCTTTAATGAAGTGGTCAACTGATCCGCACTTGTAACAGGAGCGGTCAGGGAATCTACAACTCCCCGAATGCCATTTACCGCAATATCGACATTTCGTTCTGTCTCGACGTTCATCCCCAACACTGGCGACCGAAGTGCCTCGTGTACCCACAGGGGGTCGATCACGATCTCGTCTAAAAAGGCCCGAAGTGCCTCTCGACCAGCCCACATCATCTCGAAATTTCTTCGATGCCTGTTGAAGAGACTTTCCCAAAGATCTTTTACGAAACTCTCCAGTTCCCTCATCAACTTTTTGTTTTTCTTTTCTAAGCTCTTCGGTTTTACAAGCTCGCTCGTCCAGTACTACGAACTCTCGTATTTCAAGAACGCCAACGAACATTTTTATATCTTCATTCAGCCCATCCTCGAAGCGTTTACACATGACAGCCTCGGACGAAACACATTCCCGAGCGTATCTACTAAGTCTAACAAATTTTCACTCGTAATAAGTAACTGACATGGAACCTTGCTTAAGCTCAAGAAATTCCTTCCGTTTTTGATCAACAAATCTCTGACTGATATACTTTTTCCGAAACTCAGTTTGGAAAAACTCCCAAGTTACTTGCTCTCGGGGCACAACAGAAGGCAGAGTACTCCACCAATAGTAGGCAGAATCGCGTAGCAAGGAGATAGTACACTTTAGGCATTCATCGGGTGTACAAGATAGCTCATCGAGTACCCGGATAGTGTTGTTCAACCAAAATTCAGCTTGCTCGGCATCGTCGCTATCCGTAGCCTTAAATTCAATAGCCCCATGTTTTCGAATTCTGTCAACTGGGGGCTTATTTGACCTTATTTGGTTAGTTACCGGAGGTATTGTAGGTGCGGGGGTGGTATTAGTCGGGAATGGAGGTTGTGGAACAGCCGTATTAGTTCGAATGTATTGGTTGAACCAATCATTCATCACGCTATAGAAAGCTTGTCTAGCTTCCTCATTCGGGTTACTAGCATTAGGTTGAGAGTCCGCCGGCGCTGTCCCTTGTGCGGGAGCAAGCGCTACACTCTCAAGATCATCAGCTACCTCTCGGTCGGGATCAGGATCCATTACTATAAATAAACAGATTTACAATTGTCAGAAATCACCACACTATCAAGTAATCACATAAAATGGCATGTATAGCTAGACCCAACGCATTACGGTAGTCCTAGAATCAACTAAACCGTAGCTCTGATACCAATCAAATGTAACACCCCGAACCCGAGACCGTCACCGGAGTCGAACACGAGGTGTTAACAGACTTTTAAAAATTTTCCAGACACTGCCAATCTGCGTAATAGTCGCTTTAAAAATCATATCTTAAGTTCAGAAATTCAGAATCCAGTTCCGTAAATTTTCCCTGAAACTAGACTTATATGCCCATCTACATATTTTTTTCTAGAATTTTTGGTCGGGCCAATTAGTACAGTTTATTAGTCAAAGTCTCCCATGTTACAGGGATCGACGACCCTGACCTTTGCGCATTACGACTTCGATATCTCCTTGTACAGGGCTCCAATACTGATGCCGTTTGTTTCTATAGAAACTAGACTCAGAGAGGAATCTATCCATATATGGTATGACTCCTAATTATCTCTGGTTAATTTATAATGAATTTCTAAATTCGGAACAAGAAATCCAGAAACCGTTCTGGCCCTGTCTCACGAGAACCTGAATATCTCTTAACATATTGTCCGTATGATTGTTTCGTTACTTTCCTATGAAAGTATATTCATCAAGGTTTGTTTACATAATTTATTCACTATTTAATTCCATTCCTGCTATTTTTAGTAATTTTCCAAATCTACCTCACTGCTGCTGTCAGCATCTGCCTTTAAGGTAGACTTTACCTATTTCATGGTTTCCATGATTCAACTAGCCCTTTTTGCATAAATAGCACAATTTATGAAAGTGATTAACCATCCCCATGGCCAATCCTTGTCAAGCATATCCACACCAAATGATTATAACATTATACTCAAACACATATAAGCCATTTTCGCATGGCTATCCAAAATTTATACAAGTCCAAAGGGTCCACGACCCACAACAAACGGGTAGTCCTATACATGCCATTTCGAAGTTCAACCAAAATTGTACCAAAAGGGGGGGCTTTGATAGTGTGGGCGACTTTGACTTCAAGATCCCGAGTCCGATAGCTGGAGAACCAAATCTATAAAACAGAGGAGCAATGAAACGGAGTAAGCAATTTATGCTTAGTAAGTTTTGAGCAAGGAATTCCAGCACAACAAAAGTATAGCATTCATATAGCTAAACGGATAATTTCATATGCACAAATTTACGATATCGTACTTGCTTCAAATTATCAACCCTTATGTACATACACAAAAGATCAACTCAGCCAAAGGCCGGTAGCTCGTTTATCAACTGAGCGAATACTTATTTGTAAGGGCTCAACTAAATTCAAGCACATACGAAACATACCTCAATGTTGGGATGTTTCGAGAGTATTAACTGGAATTTTACAGCAAGTTCATTCATTCCCAAATCACGTACCTTCGGAATTTAACCGGATATAGCTCCTCGTTCAAATGCCTTCGGGACATAGCCCGGTTATAGTAATTCGCACAAATGCCTTCGGGACTTAACCCGGATTTAGTAACTCGCACAAATGCCTTCGGGCTTAGCCCAGAATTAGTACTCGCACAAATGCCTTCGGGCTTAGCCCGGAATTAGTATCTCGCACAAATGCCTTCGGGACTTAACCCGGATTTAGTAACTCGCACAAATGCCTTCGGGCTTAGCCCGGAATTAGTATCTCGCACAAATGCCTTCGGATCTTAGTCCGGATATTGTCACTTAGCACAAGCCTTCGGGACTTAGCCCGGACATCATTCAAATAACCATGCACATTTAACAATAAATCATGGCCCATTCGTATTTCATTTTCGTTAGCAAAACTCAAACACAAGACATTTATCATTCTTGCAAATTCGGCTCAATAGCCACACAAAGTGTGACAACCCAAATTAGACCCTGGTCGGAATGTGGTTTCGAGACCACATTATCGAGCCAAAAATTTATTTTCGTGTTTTAATTGCATAAATTGTTGTGTGACAGTGAATATATGAGAAATTAAATGCTTAATATTAGCATTAGGATTGTGAATTCATTCAAAAAGGACCTAGTTGACGAAGTTAGAAAAGATGATAGATGAATTATAAGGATTAACTAATAATAGGTTGAGGAAGCATGGCTTTGCATGTCAATTTGCCCATAAAATTCATGGTGGCCGGCCAAGGAGTGATGATGCTCCACTCATTCTAATTTAATATGTTTCTTTGGTGAACAAATGATGGGGATAATAATAGAAAAGGGAACAAAAAAAAATGGGTGTCATACTTGCCATCTCCTAGCCGAAAAACCAAGAAAAAGAAGGGGAGAAAAGAACTTGGAAGGAATTCGGCCATTGCTTGTGCCTAGGGGGAGTGTTTGATGTTGTGGCATGAAAAATGAGGGAGTTTGAATGCTTAATAAGGAGGGAAGAAGGAGTGTTCATATTTTCTTTCTTTTGCAATTGTTCTAACTAGAGGAAGAAGAGGAAGCAAGATTCGGCCAAGGTGGTCCTTTAGACCAAGGTATGTTCAATGATATTTTTGGAAGCTTACCCTACCTTTGGGGTGATGAGTCTAGATTCTATCTATTCCATGGTTGGATTTGGGGTTGTTGGAGAGTTAGGATTCGGCTAAGGAGTTTAAAAATAAAAGCTAGTTGATACCTTGATGCTATTAGCATGCTAGTTATATGGATGTGTTAAGTTGCTTGTTATGTTAGCATGAAAGTTGAAAATTGTTAAGCTATTTTGTTGGAGGTGCCGAACTTAGGACTAGGAAGAGAATGAGTATTCGGCTAACATAGTGGAAAGGTGGTGTTGCCGATTGCTAGATTTAGACTAGGGGAGTGGCTATAATGGGCATTAAGATGTGGAACTTAAGAAATGTAGTTATATGTGGACTTAAATGATGTTATAGTTGACATTGTACATGTATACATGCATTTCGGCCATGGTCTTTGCTTGAATTTGAGATTTGTAATGTGATTTTCCTAAATTGTCTATGAATTTTTGGTTGTTGATCCCATGGTAATGGTATATTGAATCCATGAAAATTTAGTAAGGTTGCATTCGGCAACTTGCTTGGAATTAAAAATTGATGTCTAAGCTTAGGTGATTTCGATGATGATATATATATATTCATAAGTATATTTAGTTGATTCGGCTTTGGTAGTTGCATGAGGTTATTGGCCGAATATACTAACATACATATACATGTGAAATTGGATTGTAAATATTTAGCAAGGTGGTTAAACTAGTTAAATTATTGATTTAGCTCAAGGAGTTAAAGGAGGTGAATCGAGCAAAGGCAAAGAAAAGGTTATCGAGTAGCCGAGTTGGAACCGTCTTACCCAACACGAGGTAAGTCATTAAGCATGTAGTTGGTATTATTTCAAATGGTCATAATGTGTATGTATTGATGCTGAATGGAATGAATAAATATACATATATATATATGCATTTACGTATGTGATGATGAAATTGTTGAATGAAAGAAAAGAGGTAAGATGTACTGAGTTGTTGATCTCGGCACTAAATGTGCGGGATAACCATTTATGACCATGAGATTGGCGCTAAGTGAGCGGGATTAAATTGTACAGCACTAAGTGTGCGATTCGACTATGTTGTACTAAGTGTGCGAAATGAATATGATGCACTAAGTGTGCGAATTGACCATGCGGCACTAAGTGTGCGAGTCTGACTATGTAGCACTAAGTGTGCGATTTGATTACGTAGCACTAAGTGTGCGAGTTGATTATATAGCACTGAGTGTGCGGGCTCAATATACATTCGTGAATCATTATGGACACTATGTGTGCGACACCATTGAGTCGATCGCGGACAGCGGATCGGGTAAGTGTCTTGAGTACATGGCTAATATGTGCTATGCTTATACTTGGTGTTGAGCTCGGTAAGTTGAACCTATGTGACAACTATACTTGAAGTCACGTACATAAAAATTTATCGTAGGATGGGTGAAAGGCCGTTTTGTTGTTTGATTGTAACGAAAATAAATTGATTTATGAAAATGCTTCAATGTCCTATTGATGAGTATATGGATTGTGAATGCATGAATTGATATGAAATTGAATCGATAGGTTGGAGGAACTATGGCATGGTTCGGTATGGATGGAGTAAATTGTCTCATTCCATTTTGTTTCCTCTTGTGATAATGTTATTGATGTATAGTAGTGCATTGCTTATGACTTACTGAGTTATAAACTCACCCGGTGTTTCCTTGTCACCCATTATAGGTTGCTTGGACTCATCTATTTTTGCGGGGTCGGGCCGTCATCGAAGTCATCACACCGGATAGCAAGTTTTGGTACTTTCTTCTTAGTGTGCTTAGAAGATCATTTTGGCATGTATAAGCTAGTACGTTGTGTTTGAATTATGGCATGTAAACTTTAAGCCATGCGAAAATGGCACGAATGTTCGATTGAGTTGGATCAAGGGTAGGCATGAAATGGACCTAGTTACTTTCGTAACAGATGCTGGCAGCAGCAGTGTCATGAGATTGAAAAATCACTAAAAATAGTAGGAGTGGAATTAATTGATGAATAAATTATGTAATCGAAGCTTGATGAGTCTGCTTTCATGAGGAAGTAACGAAAAGATCATATGGGCAGTATATTAAGAGATAATCAGATTTTTGTGGGACAGGGCCAGAACGGTTTCTGGATTCCCTGCTCCGACTTCGGAAATTCATTATAAATTAACCAGAGATAATTAGGGGTCGTACCATATATGTACAGATTCCTCTCTGAGTCTAGTTTTCATAGAAACAAACGGCATCAGTATTGAAGCCCCGTGCAGGGAGATATCCAAGTCGTAATGGGAAAAGGTCAGTGTAGTCGACCCCTGCAACTTGGGAGACTTTGACTAGTAAACTGTACTAATTGGCCCAACCAAAAATTCTAGAAAAAAATACATAGATGGGCACATGAGTCTAGTTTCTGGGAAAAATTACGAAACTGATTTTCGAGTTACGAAACTCAAGATATGATTTTTAAAATGACTAGTACACAGATTGGGCAGTGTCTGGAAAATAAATTTGTAAGGGGTTAAAGCCAGTTAACACCTCGTGTTCGACTCCGGTGTCGGTTTCGGGTTCGGGGTGTTACACAAAGAGCATGATTTTAAGTTGCTTAAAACATGATCTAATCACATCATAATTTAAGCTCTCTTACTCAAGAACTTACCTCGGGTGTTGTCGAACGATTCCGATAGCTATTCGACCACTTTTTCCTTCCCTTTATCGGATTTAGTTCCCCTTTGCTCTTGAGCTTAATTAAACAAATAAATTGATTTAATCGTTTGAGCATCGAAAAGAGGAACACAAGACACTTAGCCCATATTTATACATTAGACATTAAAGTCACATATGTACGGAATCATGAATCAAACTCAACATTTTAGCTAATTTTTCCCCCTTGGCCGAATATGCATGTCTATTTTGGGGCCGATTTCAACACTTAATACATTCTACAAGTATGGTCACTTGTATTGACTAAACACCCTTTTGTTTCAAGTTCAAAACTTGGCTAATACACACATATACACACTAGTAAAGCATCCTCTCCCTTTCCATCAATTTAACACATGCATTGCTCATTAACATGCAAAAGTTATATTCGGCCTTAGCACACAACTTGCTAGCCGATTCTTCTCCATTTAGCAACCAATGCACATATGTGCTCACTCAAAAATGCTAAAAAGGAGGTTCAAGAATCATCAAGCCACCATCACATGCATCATTAACAAGCTTCATATTTAGCATGCAATGGCATTAACACAAACTCCACCTAGGCCGAATCTTAACTCATCCTCATGCCTCATCACCACAACATCAAACATCAACCAAGAATGATGCATCCATGGCCGAGTGTCATTTCCATCACATAGCAAGATTTAGACCATGGGCTAGGTAGAACTCAAGCTAACAACTAAAACATGCATGCATCTCATGGAACATCATCAAACATACCTTAGCCTAGCTACATGCATGGCCGAACCTCTTCAACCTTTCTTCTTCCTTCCTCCTTAAAATTTTTGGCCAAGGATGAACCAAAGGATGAGCATTTTTTTTTCTTTGTTTTTTTCTTTCTAGTTTCGGCTAAATGAAGATGAGAAAGGATGAACAAAAATTTTCTCCTTTCTTTTCTTTAGCTCACGGCAATGGGGGGGGAAAACAACTACACACATTTTTTTTTGTATTCATCATACTCCTTTTCATTATTTTATGCCCATGCCCCTTATTTTATTTTTTTCCTACAGACCTCACTAGGCCAACATGTTCCCAACATGTTTCCACCCATAGCATGGCCAACCACTAGCTCAAATTTTGGGTAATTTGACATGCAAACCCATCATTTTCACAACATGCATTAATAGACCATTTTAAATTAGCCTATCATATTTTCACCATGTCTCATATCAATCCCTATTTAATAATATCTCATGCAATTGGCAAAATTGGAGAATGAAACTTCCACATACTCATGTACACACATAATAAGCATAGAATATGGAAATCAATTATTTTTATGACTCGGTTTTGTGGTCCCGAAACCACTTCCTGACTAGGGTCAATTTTGGGCTGTCACAGTGTCAACAGATAACAATCAAATTATAACATAGTTGTTCGTATTTTTATTTCACTCTTCCTTTGGGCATACCATCCCTTTACCGAATATGCCCATCTCATCATATATAATAGACAGATAAATTCTCACTTGATAGTGATCTCTTATAAACATAGGTACATTACATATTTTCACCTAACTTTCCACATTGACCAAACGCACAGTAATCATAGAACAATCTTATTGCTTTACTCACATATGCATCACATAACAACCTTGTGATTTAGTCCAAATCAAGCTTAAATATAATCTCAAAATACATATCTGACCAGCTTAACGCATTGAACGTATTTATTACCAATTGTTACTGTGAAGTTGTATAATCTTATGCTTTACTCGAATCTTCAGCGAAACCTTTAGCTCAAATAGTCCCCACACGTAGTTATCGGGTCTTACCCGGACAAAATCTCCACACGTAGTCATCGGGTCTTACCCGGACATAATCTCCACACGTAGTCATCGGGTCTTACCCGGAATATATTTCCAAGTTTCATGTACATTTAATCACATGTTACAACATTTACATCGACTGTCATATTTGTAATTCATTTGCCTCATCAAATATCTAATAATACACACCTTTCACATTTGGTCATTCGGCCACAATATACACACATCTCCTACATATTTCACACTAGCCAATCGGCTTTACCACATATACATATCTCATACATATTTCACACTAGCCATTCGGCTTTACCACATATACATATCTCATACATATTTCACACTAGCCATTCGGCTTTACCACATATACATATCTCATACATATTTCACATTAGCCATTCGGCTTTACCACACATACATATCTCATACATATTTCACATTAGCCATTCGGCTTTACCACACATACATATCTCATACATATTTCACATTAGCCATTCGGCTTTACCACACATACATATCTCATACATATTTCACATTAGCCATTCACACACATATATATTTGTCTTGTACATCAATTTCAGCAATAGCTTATAAGCAACTCAAATAGTTTCATCAATGTTTACAACAAATTCACATATTCACTACAAGTTGTTTTCCTGAGCAATAGTCACTAAATTATTTATAACTGGAGCTACAAAACTCAAAATCAATTGCCGTTAATTTTCCCTGAATATAGACTCATATATCTTCCACCCATAAAATTTTCAGAATTTTAGGTGTGGCCAATCAATACCAGATTTTTCTTAAAATTTCCCCTGTTTCACTGTTTGACTAATCTGACCACTCTTCACTACGAATCAAATTTCTCATTGTAAAGAATTCAAAATATGTTCTATTTGATTTCATTTGAAACTAGACTCATTAAGGAGTCTAAGCATATAAATTTTATCTTATAACCATTTTTTTACAAATTATAATGATTTTCTAAAAACAGAACAGGGGATTTCGGAGTCATTCTGACACTGTCTCCCACAACTTTAAATATCTCTTTATAGAAAATTTCTTTGCTTACACGGTCTCTTTTATAAGAGACTAGACTGATTAAGCTTTGATTACATATTTTATTCAGCCTATAATTTCACACCAACAATTTATAGTGATTTTCTAGAATCACGTTACTGCTGCTGTCCTAAGCAAATTATTACAATTTGCTCTTAAATTTCCAAGTCCAAACACTTATGAACTTACCATTTGAGTTTAAGACATATCATGGCCACATCATATCTTATTAAATCAACTCATTATGTCCTATTATGATTGAATTTACTCAACGTTTAATCACTTAAAACTTACCTCGGAAGTGGTCGACGACTAGATATCCACGGCTATTCGTTTACTTTCTCTTTTCCCCTATCCGACTTTGATCCTCTAAGCTCTTGAGCTAAATCAAACAATTTACTTCCCAATCAAACACAATCACACGGCATCCATATACATTTTAGAACCATTCTTAACATATTTACTACTCATTTACAAGCAAAATACTCATATCACATTTATAAAACTACAAGCCGAGTATACCTATCTGTGACCATCCCAATTTAATCGATTTCTTGTTTTATGCACTACAACATATTCACACACATATATATATATATATTATGCCATTTACTCATAAACCCCATTATGCCGAATATTCATTAACCAATAGTCACACACACTACTTCTGTACAAAAATTTATCCACCCTAGCCTATAGTTCATTCGGCCATTCATCACTCAACCAAACAAAATTTCATAGCAAACTCCTATGATCAAGCACACACATATACTTACATCCCAATACTCATAACATTCAAAATCACATTTTAAGTAAATTATCTTAAACAATGCCGAATCCTTAAGTGATTAAACATCAAATTTTTACTCAATTCCCAAACATATAAACAACATTTATTCATGACATCAAGCATCTTCATTTCGGCTATTACACATATATACACTAGCAATCAAATACTAACATTTGCACTTCACCTTAATAGCTAGCTTAGCAAACCTTAATTTAACATATAATTCATACATATCACATTCCAAGCCTTCACTCTATTCTATCACTTAAAATACACACATTACTCAATAACTTCCTAGTTCAAATTCGGCAACTACACCAATTCACTAGATGATTTATTATTATTATTATTCATTTATTCAAACTACTTACAATTTCCTTAAACTATCACAATTAACAACCATTTATCTCTTCCATTTTCTACCATGGCCGAATGTTATAACCCAAGCCACACATATTGTTCCTCAAGGCCCTTCAATGACCCCATTCGGCACCTCCTTATGACCAACCCAATTTCAACCCTCAAGAAAGAAGAAAAATATATGTACTAAGAGCTTCAAACTACTTGGCCGAATATCAAACCTCCTAACAATCAAAACTCAAGCCATGGAATGATTAGAACTTGAACTAACCACCTTCTTTATACATAATTTTCCAAGAATTTCAAGGTACTTACCTCTTCCAAATCCTCATCCAAGCCGAACATGAAGCAAGAGAACTCCTCCTTTCTTCTTCCTTCCTCAAGTCACGGCAAAAATGGGGAGCAAGGATGAAACAACTTTGGTTTCTCCTCCTACTCCCCTCATATTTTATTATTCTTCCCACAACATATTAACACAAAATGTTTATAATATGTTTTACCCCATAGCATGGCCGGCCACTAGCTCAAATTTTGGGTAATTTGACATGCAAACCCTTCATTTTTATAACATGCATTAATAGGCCACTTTACATTTGCCTAGCACATTTCTAAACTTTCTCACATAAGTTCTATTTAATAAAATTCACTTACAATTAACAAAATTCAAATATGAAATTTTCACACATGCATATATACATATAATAAGCATCAAATATGACGGTTAATTATTTTTATGACTCAGTTTTGTGGTCCCGAAACCACTTCCCGACTAGGGTCACATTAGGGGTGTCACAGGCATGTTAGACATTTCCCCACAAACTCCGTTACTTCTCGTTTAAGCCCAGGCCACCAATACAATTCTCGCAAGTTGCGATACACCTTATTCCCTCCAGGATGCATAGCACAAAGTCCTCCATGAGCTTCTTTCAGTATTGACTGCCTTAAATCAGAGTCCTTCAGAACGCAAAATCTCCCTCGGAAACACATAACTCCTTCACTATTCAACCCAAACTCAGAAGTTTCCCCTTTCTTAACTTGCTGGAATCGAGCAACTAAAGACTCATCCTTCAACTGCTTTTCCCTAATCTGATCCACCCAAATTGGCCTTACTTGTAACTCAGCCAACAAACTAGCATCACCATACAGACTCAAACGAGCAAACATTGCTCTTAGATCAGATACAACACTACGGCTTAGGGCATTGACTACCATATTAGACTTGCCTGGGTGATACTCAATCGAATAGTTATAATCCTTAAGCAGCTCTGTCCACCTTCGTTGCCTAAGGTTCAACTCCTTCTGAGTCAGCAAGTACTTAAGACTCTTATGATCCGTGTATATGACACACCTTTCCCCGTACAAATAGTTCCTCCAAATCTTAAGTGCAAAGATTACTGCAGCCAATTCTAAATCATGAGTAGGATAGTTTACTTCGTGAGGCTTAAACTGTCGGATGCATAAGCAACCAACTTACCCTCTTGCATCAATACACAGCCCAACCCCACATGTGATGCGTCACTGTACACGGTAAAATCCTACCCAGACTCCAGCTGAATTAATACAAGTGCCTCGATCAGAACTTCCTTCAATTTCTCAAAAGCTTCCTGTTGCTTCTCGGTCCGAACAAACGGTGCTCCTTTCCTTATAAGCTTTGTCAATGGTGCTGCCAACATAGAAAAACCTTCCACAAACCTTCTGTAGTACCCTACCAAACCCAGGAAACTCTGAATTTCTGACACTGACCTAGGTGGCTTCCACTCCAAAATCGCTTCAATCTTTCGAGGGTCCACCTTGATCCCCTGATCAGAGACAACATGACCTAAGAAGGTTACCTCCCTCAACCAGAATTCACACTTACTAAATTTTACACAAAGTTCCTTCTCTCTCAACACTTGCAGCATAATGCGGAGATGCTCAACATGCTTTTCTTTGGTTTCAAAATATACCAGAATATCGTCAATAAAAACAACTACGAATCGATCCAAAAATGGTTGGAATACACGATTCATCAAATCCATGAATTCTTCAGGAGCGTTCGTCAGCCCAAATGGCATAACCAGAAACTCGTAATGACCATACCGAGTCTTGAATGCCGTCTTATGAATATCTACCTCCTTGACCCTTAACAGATGATATCCAGATCGAAGATCAATCTTGGAAAATACCGAAGCTCCTCTAAGTTGGTCAAACAGATCATCGATTCTTAGCAGAGGGTACTTATTCTTAATAGTCAATTTGTTCAACTGCCGATAATCGATACATATCCACATCGTCTCATCCTTCTTTTTCACAAACAACACTGGTGCTCCCCACGGAGACACACTTGGCCTAATAAAGTCTCTATCCAACAACTCTTGAATCTGTGCTTTTAGCTCCACTAACTCCTTCGGTGCCATCCTGTATGGTGCGATGGACACTGGTGCCGTTCCAGGCAACAAGTCGATTCTAAACTTAACTTCTCGGTTCGGAGGCAATCCTGGGAGCTCCTCTGGAAAAACATCTTGGAACTCCTTAACGGTTCTAACTTTATCCACCGTCAGACCCTCAGTCTCTAACTGACTTACAAATTCCAAATAAGCCTCACAACCCTTACGAATCCACTTCTCGGCTTTCAACGCCGACACCACATTGGACAAATAATCCCTTCGGTCACTTATATCATAACTTCCTCACCCTCCGCGGTCTTTAACACCATTCGCTTGGCTGCATAGTCCAGAGTTGCCCTATGCTTAACAAGCCAGTTCATTCCCAGAATGAGGTCGAATTCTCCGAACGGTAACTCCATCAAGTCTCCAGAGAAAATCTTACCTTGAGTTTCTAAAGGCACGTCTCTATACAGTTTGTCTACCCTAACTGAGTGGCCTAAAGGACTTAGTACCGATACCCCACTCACAGTCTCCTCAGAGTGCACACCCAACGACCCAGATATGCCACATGCAACTACGAATGAGTAGATCCAATATCTATCAAAGAAGTGTACGGCATGCTAGAAATCAAGAATGTACCAGTTATGACGTCGGGTACATCACCCTCCTCTTGACAACGAGCTGCATACACCAACATTGGCTGTCGAGCCTCAGCATTTCTGACCTCTCTACCAGGTGCTCCTCGACCCTGACCATTTCCATTACCGTCCCTACCTAGTCCACGTCCTCTTGGTGGTTGTGGTCCATCTCACTGGTTGAGCAGCCCTCCATTCCGCAACTTGAACCTGTTCTGTTTTCTGAGGACAGTCCCTGACTTTATGCTCCATATATCCGCACCAAAAACAAGCACCAGAACATTTCCTACACTCGCCCAGATGTACCTTACCACAGTCCCCACAAACTTCTGGTCTAACAACATTCGTCGGAACTACTTGAACTGGCTCTTTTACTCTTGCTCTTTTAACATTCCTACTTGCACCACCCGAGGGCCTCGAATCCCTCGTAAACGGTTTTGATCCTTTTCACGATTCTATCTTTCAGTACGCTTCACCTCCTCAGCTATCTTAGCTTTCTCCACCAAATCAGCAAAGTCACGCTCCCTCTGCGGAGCAATTAGCACCCTAAGTTCATCTCTAAGACCATCCTCGAAGTGCACACTACGTTCATACTCTATAGCGACTATCTCAATGGCATAATAGCTCAGCCTCAGAAACTCAGCCTCGTACTGAGCAATTGTCTTACCCCCTTGAACTAGATTCAGAAATTCTTTCCTGCGGGTGTCCACATAACTCGCCCTAACATACTTTCCCTTGAAGGCCGTCTTAAACAGCTCCCAAGTCACCCTGTCAGCTGGGGTCCGATCTCTCACAGTGAGCCACCACTGATAAGCCTCATCTCGTAGCAATGATATGGCTCCCTTCAGCTTCTGCTCTACGGAATAGTCCAAATCATCCATAATTCGTTCTGTGGCCTCTAACCAATATTCAGCCACATTTGGGGCTACACCAGATACGCCCCTAAAGATCTCCTCTCCATTATCCAGGTGTCACTCAGAAATAGATCCTCAAATTTCGTTACCCGTACTTGCCCCGGTAACCCTTTCCAAAACACGAAGTATTACCTGAGATAGAGCGTCATCCCCGGCACCTCGATCATGAGACTCCACTTTTGTTGCCGGTGGTACCGGTGCATCTACCGTCGGCATATGTCCTAAAGATGAAGATCCAGCCCGTGCACTACCTCGGCCACGTCCACGGCCCCTTTCACGAGCTGCTCTCGTACTTATATCGTATTATCTGATTATGAATTTTATGTATCAATTAAATATTTCAGTGTTTATTACAGATATTTTATGAACAAACAGTAATTCAGAGTTTGGTTTTCACAGAATTGTAGCCTAGCTATAGTCTTTAGTCTACTTATCAAAAATTCCTGCAGTTCCATTATCACCCTAACTAGAGTATCATAATAAGGTTTCGGTACAGGCATATAGCTGATAATTCAGAAACATTTAGAAAAATTCAGAATGATACTTATAAACTTGGTCGGAGATTCAGTGTGCCACCTTCTCAGAATCCAAATTTTAGAAAATCGGATGTGCAACTTTTGAAATCATTTATTTGTAGGAAGAAAATCTAAAACTCTTTTTTTTAAACCCACTCCACAGCCGAGTTGTTGCAACTTGGCTTTGATACCACTAAATGTAACACCCCAAACCTGACCCAAACTTTACGACTGAATCCGGCGTGTCACATTGAAGCGTTCCTTGAAAAAGGCATGTTTTATCTAAAATCTTTCTTAGTGTTCAAAGGATATCTTTGTTGTAGATTAAACTGAATGAGAGCTGTGCACCAGGTAGGATGCCAGAAAAGAGGAGGTGAGTCTATTAGACTGCTTAAGTACCTAACTCTCCACGAATCCAATCCTAGACATGCACACAACCATTGCCACACTTTAACTGAGTGATTATTCATGGAAAATCGATTCGTTTAAAACCATTTTAAAAGGTTATTAATTTTGAAAACATTTTCATTGCGGAAGCTTTGCCATGTTATCGCGATATTTTGAAATCAAGCAACCTTTTTAAAACGCGCCCTAAAGCTATTCAATTTCATACGATTAAATCAATATCATATCTAAGCTAACAAAACTTACTAAAAACAATTAAATAATTAAAGCGACCTTATTACAGCTTAAAACCCAAAACTATTAAAGTAAATAAAAACTGATCAAATCCCAAGAAGAAAAACTGAATTTGCAGAACATGTGGCCACTCTGAATCCCTCCCAACTCCAACTCATCTATGGTTGGGGGTTACCTGAATGGCTGGAAACAAGGGGTGAGTTTGGAAAACTCAGTGTGTAAAATAACCCAACCATAGTCCAGATCGGTTCAAACCATAGAAACAGATTAAGTTGGGCCTTAGCCCTATACAGAATTCAAAATAAAGCCCATAGGCCCATAACAGAGACAGAACATATTTTCCATGTATGCAGAAACCCAACCCATATCTGTAACACTCTTAACCCGTATCCTTTGCCGGAATAAGGTTATGAGGTATTACTTGACTTAACAAAACTTCTATAAGGTCAAAGATACTTACCAGACAAAAATTATCAACAATGCAAACCTGTCTCATTGATTTTCCATAAGAGCTCTTATAAAATTTCTAAAATGACTCACTATCAAAACATAGTCGAATATTTAATAACAAACTAACTACTATCAAGTTATAACTAAAACATTTCAACACATTAGTTCAATTATAAGGTTTCACTAAACCAAATGAGCAAGCCATCTTCACATGGCTATAATGTATACAAAGTCGAAATATCATTCTACCTGTAGTCTATCCTATACATGCCTTAAACCATGATGATATACAATCTTCTCAACTCAGATAATGACTCGATAGTGTGATGATATCTCCGGCTCTTACAACTCGAACTAAAGTATAAACCTATAAGAAATAGAAAAGAGAACACGGAGTAAGCTTCAACGCTTAGTAAGTATTAAGCAATGAAAACAATTAATTTACTTATAGATCAATTATTTCAAATTATCAAGAAATCATTCCTAGATAATTGTCATCTTGGCCAAGTATCCATGAACATAATGCATATTTAGCAAATTCACCTCACTTGAATCTGAACTCAATTAAAACCAAATATTGAAATTGTAACGCCCCCACGCCCGAGACCATCGCCGGAGTCAAGTATGAGGTGTTACTAAACTTAATTTAACATATTTAGACCTTTGGATTATTTATTTCTACATTCACAGCTTTTAAGCTACTTGCATCACAGTCACAAGAAAAATCATATCTCGAGTTACGAAACTTGAAATCAAGATCCGTAAAATTTCCCTAAATCTAGACTCATATACCTATCTACTAATTTTTTTCTAGAAATTTTGGTTGGGCCAATTAGTACAGTTTATTAGTTAAAATTACCCCTGTTTCAGGACTTGACTGGTCTGACCCCTGTTTACTACGAACCACATTTCTCTCTGTAAAAAATCCATATGACTATAAGGTTTATTTTTCCTAAAACTAGACTCAATAATGATTCTGAGAATATAAAATACACTACCTAATTATATCTTTACAATTTATGGTGAATTTCTAAATTTGGAACAGGGGATTCAGAAACTGCTATGACCCTGTTTCACTAAAATTCAAATATCTTGTAACATATAATTCCTTTACCTGTTTCATTTGTTTCATGTGAAACTAGACATAATAAGCTTAAATTTGATATGTATTCCATCACCAATTTCAATTTCTATGATTTTTAGTAAATTTTTAAACTCGCGTCAGTGTTGCTGCAGTATTCTGTTTATGGCAAATTTCATCTCTTATATGAGTTTTTATGCACTAAGTATCTTAATAATTTTCCTTAACATCAAATATAATCTAAACTAACTATTTTCATAATTTATCATTATCAAGCATTTCCTCAACCATTCCATCACCATACCATAAGATCATTTACACAAAAAAGGTATATTGCTATACATGCCATACTTAAATTTACAAGCCATTACCAAAAGTCTTCCGGATAGTGTGACTGAGCCTTCGACCTATCCCGACTCCTGAGCTGGCTTGTCCAAAACTACAAAGCATAAATGCTTAGTATGTTCATATGCAAATAATAAGTAACATAACAAATAGTCATACCAATCAACATTAGCATGTATCACTAAAACACATATCACATTTTTAATCATTTTTCATCATCTTATTACCTTATCGTGGTTGTATCAATACTCAACCCGAGGGTTAAATACATACCTATCCAAAATATCCATTTCACATCACTTACCAATACGTCTCTTTACATCTCGAATATTCCTCCATTTGAGTAGAACTTTACCCGTTTAACACATCGGAATATAATTCGGATACATGGATAACTTGCACATAAGTGCCATATATGCAATCAAGCAATCATGTAACCCGCCCATAAGTGAACTCGGACTCAACTCAACGAGCTCGGGCGTTCGCATCCATAAGTGAACTCGGACTCAACTCAATGAGTTCGGATGCCTAGTTACATCTCACGAACTCGGACTCAACTCAACGAGTTCGGATGCTCAACCATCCTAGTGACATGTCACTTGTATCCTAATCTATTCCTAAGGTTCAAACGGGCTTTTTTCCTTGAACACTTATCCTTGCCGTCTTCCGTAGAATGCCGAAATCAATACTCGGTAACAATTATATTTAACAAGTAGCTCGCATAATTTACATATTATTTAAAATTAACCACAAAGCATACATTTCATAATTAAATTCAGCATAGCATATAATTAAAATCAATAACTTAAAAATAACAATTATGCTACTTTATTTACACATGAACTTACCTTGGTACCAAAATACAAAGATTTTGCAATTTAGTCCACAATCTTTTCTTTTCCTCGATTGAGGTTGATTCCACGTCTTTCTTGATTATGGAGCTTGGAAGCTTGAAACAAACCCTAGCTATGGAGAACCCTTGAAATTTCGGCCTAATGAAGAAGATGGATAAAAATTGGCTTTTAATTTTGTTTTTAATTCATTTTAATAACTAAATGACTAAAATACCCTTACTACTAAACTTTCCAAAAATTCCTTCCATGTCCTAATTTTGTCCATGAACTTAAAATTGGTCAAATTTCTATTTAAGACCTCCTCATTAATATTCCAAAACAATTTCATACTAAAAACTTCTAGAATGCAAATTTTGCAACTTATTCAATTTAGTCCCTAACTTTAAATTAAACTCGTTATGCCCAAAATTTCTTCACAAAACCTTCACACAATTATGCATTCATATCATAAACCTCAAAATAATTATAAAATAAATATTTCTATCTCAGATTTGTGGTCACGAAACTACTATTCCGATTAGGCCCTAATTCGGGATATTACAACTCTCCCCCTTTAAGGATTTTCATCCTCGAAAATCTTACCGGTAAACAGATGTGGGTATTGATTTCTCATAGTTTCTTCGGATTCCCATGTAGCTTCTTCTACTCCATGCCTTTGCCACAACACCTTCACAAGTGCAACATATTTATTCCTTAGTTGTTTGACCTCTCGAGCTAAAATCTTAATCGGTTCTTCTTTGTAGGTCATATCTGGTTGTAGTTCAATTTCTGTCGGTGAAACTGCATGTGAAGGATCCGAACGATACCGACGTAACATAGATACGTGGAACACATCATGAATCTTCTCTAATTTAGGTGGTAATGCTAGCCGATATGCTACCGGTCCAACTTTTTCAAGTACTTCATACGGCCCAACAAAACGCGGACTTAATTTGCCCTTCCGTCCAAATCTAAGGACTTTCTTCCACGGAGTCACCTTTAAAAATACTTTATCACCAACTTGAAATTCAATGTCCTTTCGCTTTAGGTCTGCATAAGATTTCTGTCTATCTGAAGCAGCTTTCAAACAATCTCGAATTATGTTCACTTTTTCTTCAATTTCTTTTATTAGATCAACTCCATAAATCTGATTTTCCTTGAGTTCAGTCCAATACAATGGCGTTCGACACTTACGACCATATAATGCTTCATAAGGTGCCATTTTCAAGCTCGTCTGATAACTATTATTGTAAGCAAATTCCACCAACGGTAAGTATCTTTCCCAACTTCCTTGAAATTCCAATACACAACATCTAAGCATATCTTCAAGAATCTGAATTATTCTTTCTGATTGTCCATCAGTTTGTGGATGAAAAGCAGTACTGACATTTAACTTCGTACCTAACGCGTCTTGCAACTTTTGCCAAAACCGCGAGGTAAACCTTAGATCTCTATCTGAAATAATCGATAATGGTATTCCGTGTAATCTAACAATTTCTCTAATATACAGTTCAGCCAACTTGTTAAGAGAATAATCCGTACGTACCGGGATAAAATGAGCCGACTTAGTTAATCTGTCAACTATTACCCAGATGGCATCTTTCTTTCCCGGAGTCAATGGCAATCCTAAAACAAAATCCATAGTAATTCGATCCCATTTCCATTCAGGAACCATAATAGGCTGGAGTAATCCTGAAGGTACTTGGTGTTCAGCTTTCACCTGTTGACAAATTAAGCATTTGGATACAAACTCTGATATATCTCTTTTCATTCCATTCCACCAATACATTTTCTTCAAGTCATTATACATTTTCGTACTACCCGGATGAATCGAGAAATAACCACTATGTGCTTCCTGTAGGATCTTTTGAATCAATTCCTCATTCTTCAGTACACAAATCCGATCTTTAAACATTAAGCACCCATCAGAACCAATTCTGAAATCTGATCCCGTATCAACTTCACACTGCTTTCTCTTGGCTTGCAAATCTTGATCATCTTTCTAAGCTTCAAAAATCTCTTGTAAAAACTTCGGTTTTACTCTTAGCTCTGTTATAATCGAACCGTCATCTGACATTTTCAACTGAGTGTTCATAACTCTCAAAGCAAACAACAACTTTCTACTTAAAGCATCGGCAACCACATTCGCTTTTCCCGGATGATAATCAATAACAAGCTCATAATCTTTCAATAACTCCAACCATCTTCGCTGTCTCAAATTCAAGTCTTTTTGTGACATCAAGTATTTAAGACTTTTGTGATCGGTATATACTCGGCACTTTTCACCATACAAATAATGTCGCCAAATCTTCAAAGCAAACACCACTGCAGCCAATTCCAAATCGTGAGTAGGATAATTCCTCTCATGAGGTTTTAATAGCCTCGAAGCATAAGCCACCACTTTTCCTTCTTGCATGAGTACACAGCCCAAACCATTTAGAGAAGCATCACTATACACCACAAATTCTTTACCTGATTCGGGTTGTATCAACACTGGTGCTTCAGTTAATAACTTTTTCAATTCTTCGATACTCTGTTGACATTCTTCCGTCCATTCAAATTTAACATCCTTTCGGAGTAGTCTAGTCATAGGAGCAGCAATTATAGAAAATCCATTTACAAACCGCCGATAATACCCAGCTAGCCCCAAGAAACTCCTAACTTCAGTTACGTTTTTTGGTGGTTTCCAATCAACAATGGCTGAAATTTTACTAGGATCAACCCGTATACCATCACCTGAAACAATATGACCCAAAAATCCAACTTCCTGGAGCCAAAATTCACTTTTACTAAACTTAGCATACAGCTGCTTATCTCTCAAAGTTTGCAAAACTATCCTCAAATGCTCAGCATGCTCTATCTCATCTTTTGAATAAATTAAAATATCATCTATAAACACCACAACAAATTTGTCCAAATATGGCCGAAATATGCGATTCATTAAATCCATAAACACAGCAGGAGAATTTGTCAACCCGAATGGCATAACTAAAAATTCATAATGACCGTACCTTGTTCTAAAAGCAGTTTTAGGCACATCTGACTCCTTTACCCGTAGTTGGTAATACCCAGATCTCAAGTCAATCTTTGAAAACCATGTCGCTCCTTTTAGCTGATCAAACAAATCATCAATTCTTGGCAACGGATACTTGTTTTTGATTGTCACCTTGTTTAACTGCCGATAATCAACACACAACCTCATAGAACCATCCTTCTTTTCACAAATAACACGGGCACCCCAAGGTGAAAAACTCGGTCTCATAAAACCTTTATCAGTCAACTCTTGCAACTGCGACTTTAATTCCTTCAACTCTGCTGGTGTCATTCTATACGGAGCAATCGAAATCGGAGCTGTTCCCGGTATCAAATCAATACCAAATTCTACTTCCCTGACTGGAGGCAAACCCGACAATTCTTCTGGAAATACGTCTGCAAATTCACACACAACCGGCACTGATTCAACTTTCTTTTCAGCTTCTTTTGTATTAATTACATATGACAAATAAGCTTCATAACCCTTTCTCAGATATCTTTGAGCCGACATTGAAGAAATCACACTAGGCAATGCCTCTGATTTATCTGATTCAACCTGCAGAGTTTCACCATTTTCACACTTTAATTCTATAACCTTTTCTTTGCAATTTATTTTAGCATCATGCAATGTCAACCAATCTATACCCAAAATAACATCAAACTCATCAAACGGCAACAACATCAAGTCGGCCAGAAAGTAATGATCCCGAATCATTAAAGGGCATTTCTTACATACTTTATCAACAGTCACACATTTGCCTAACGGATTCGACACTCTAATCATAAATTCTGTGTTCTCAACAGGTATATTCATACTAGACACCAATTTCATGCACACATATGAATGAGTAGAACCGGGATCAATCAAAGCAATAACATTAACATTATAGAGAGAAAATGTACCGGTAATCACATCAGGTGAGGAAGCATCTTCACGTGCTTTAATAGCATAAGTTCTAGCCGGAGCCCTTCCTTCAGGTCTAACCGGTGCATCCCTGGCTACATTCTTACTGCTTGTTTCACTTCCAGCTTTTCTCGGATACCTTCCCTTCGAGTCTGCACCACTAGCTTTTACATTCTGAAATTTTTCTTTCCCAGCTCTCTCTGGGCAGTCTCTAATAAAATGATCCGGAGAACCACATCGAAAACATTCATTTGCTCTGCACAGACCAAAATGATTTCTACCACACCGCTGGCACTCGGGTTTATCAAATCTCGAGTTCCCTACACTGGCTGCAGAAGTATTCTGAGATTTAAGACCCACATTTTGCTTCTTATAATTCCCATATGATTGTCCAGCTGAAGCTTGGGAACGAGGATTCATATTCCTTGACTTTCTAGGTTGCTGTGAAAATGAACTACTCATCGGTCTTTTCTTCCAATTTCTAGTCTCAGCCTCTACCTTTTTCTTTTCTTTAAGTAGTTCTTCAGCCTTGCAAGCTCGATCAACCAGTACCATTTCTTTTAGTTCAAGGATCCCGACAAATACTTTAATGTCTTCGTTGAGCCCGTCTTCAAATCGTCGGCACATCTTGGCTTTTGTAGGAACATATTCCCTGGCATACTTACTCAATCGAACAAACTCTCTTTCATATTCTAAGACTGTCATATTACCTTGCTTCAGCTCAAGAAACTCTTTACATTTCTGATCAATAAACCTTTCACTAATATATTTCTTCCGAAACTCTTCTTGAAAGAATTCCCAGGTTACCCTCTCTTTCGGTACCACCGAAATCAAAGTCTTCCACCAATTATAGGCTGAATCTCTCAACAAAGATGTAGCACATTTCAAACATTCTTCAGGTGTACAAGATAATTCATCAAATACCCGGATAGAATTTTCAAGCCAGAACTCTGCTTTCTCTGCATCATCATCAATATTTGCTCTAAATTCTTCAGCCCCTTGTTTACGAATTCTGTCAACGGGGGTTCTGTGAAATTTTATCATATCCATACCTTGAGGCATCGGGGGTACAGGTTGAGGAATTGGGGGAGGTGGGAGAGGTCGTACATTTGGGTTCGTACGAACGAACTCAGTGTACCATGCACTCATCATTTGGAGAAAGGCTTCCCGATCCCTTTCTCCTCCTCCCTGACCAACGGTAGGGGGTGGGTTTTCAGTCGGCGTTGCTCCTTCAGCCGGAGCTGGCGCATTACTCTCTACTTCATCTGCCACAGCTGGATCGGGATCCATTTACTATATAAAAAAATTCATTTAAAAAGGTCAGAAGTCGTCACACTATCACAATTCATACATATGGCATGTATATCAAAATCCGTACATACAACACGTAGTCCGAGAACCGACTAAACCTGCTCTGATACCACTAAACGTAACGCCCCCATGCCCGAGACCGTCGCCGGAGTCGAGTATGAGGTGTTACTAAGCTTAATTTAACATATTTAGAACTTTGGATTATTTATTTCTACATTCACAGCTTTTAAGCTACTTGCATCACAGTCACAAGAAAAATCATATCTTGAGTTACGAAACTTGAAATCAAGATTCGTAAATTTTCCCTAAATCTAGACTCATATACATATCTACTAATTTTTTTCTAGAAATTTTGGTTGTGCCAATTAGTACAGTTTATTAGTTAAAGTTACCCCTGTTTCAGGACTAGACTGGTATGACCCCTGTTTACTACGAACCACATTTCTCTCTGTACAAAATCCATATGACTATAAGGTTTATTTCTCCTGAAACTAGACTCAATAAGGATTCTGAGAATATAAAATAAACTACCTAATTATATCTTTACAATTTATGGTGAATTTCTAAAGTTGGAACAGGGGATTCAGAAACTGCTATGACCCTGTTTCACTAAAATTCAAATATCTTGTAACATATAATTCCTTTACCTGTTTCATTTGTTTCATGTGAAACTAGACATAATAAGCTTAAATTTGATATGTATTCCACCACCAATTTCAATTTCTATGATTTTTAGTAAATTTTTAAACTCGCGTCAGTGTTGCTGTAGTATTCTGTTTATGGCAAATTTCATCCCTTATATGAGTTTTTATGCACTAAGTATCTTAATAATTTTCCTTAACATCAAATATAATCTAAACTAACTATTTTCATAATTTATCATTATCAAGCATTTCCTCAACCATTCCATCACCATACCATAAGATCATTTACACAAAAAAGGTATATTGCTATACATGCCATACTTAAATTTACAAGCCATTACCAAAAGTCTTCCGGATAGTGTGACTGAGCCTTCGACCTATCCCGACTCCTGAGCTGGCTTGTCCAAAACTACAAAGCATAAATGCTTAGTATGTTCATATGCAAATAATAAGTAACATAACAAACAGTCATACCAATCAACATTAGCATGTATCACTAAAACACATATCACATTTTTAATCATTTTTCATCATCTTATTACCTTATCGTGGTTGTATCAATACTCAACCCGAGGGTTAAATACATACCTATCCAAAATATCCATTTCACATCACTTACCAATACGTCTCTTTACATCTCGAATACTCCTCCATTTGAGTAGAACTTTACCCGTTGAACACATCGGAATATAATTCGGATACATGGATAACTTGCACATAAGTGCCATATATGCAATCAAGCAATCATGTAACCCGCCCATAAGCGAACTCGGACTCAACTCAACGAGCTCGGGCGTTCGCATCCATAAGTGAACTCGGACTCAACTCAACGAGTTCGGATGCCTAGTTACATCTCACGAACTCGGACTCAACTCAACGAGTTCGGATGCTCAACCATCCTAGTGACATGTCACTTGTATCCTAATCTATTCCTAAGGTTCAAACGGGCTTTTTTCCTTGAACACTTATCCTTGCCATCTTCCGTAGAATGTCGAAATCAATACTCGGTAACAATTATATTTAACAAGTAGCTCGCATAATTTACATATTATTTGAAATTAACCACAAAGCATACATTTCATAATTAAATTCAGCATAGCATATAATTAACATCAATAACTTAAAAATAACAATTATGCTACTTTATTTACACATGAACTTACCTTGGTACCAAAATACAAAGATTTTGCAATTTAGTCCACAATCTTTTCTTTTCCTCGATTGAGGTCGATTCCACGTCTTTCTTGATTATGGAGCTTGGAAGCTTGAAACAAACCCTAGCTATGGAGAACCCTTGAAATTTCGGCCTAATGAAGAAGATGGACAAAAATTGGCTTTTAATTTTGTTTTTAATTCATTTTAATAACTAAATGACCAAAATACCCTTACTACTAAACTTTCCAAAAATTCCTTCCATGTCCTAATTTTGTTCATGAACTTAAAATTGGTCAAATTTCTATTTAAGACCTCCTCATTAATATTCCAAAACAATTTCATACTAAAAACTTCTAGAATGCAAATTTTGCAACTTATTCAATTTAGTCCCAAACTTTAAATTAAACTCGTTATGCCCAAAATTTCTTCACGAAATCTTCACACAATTATGCATTCATATCATAAACCTCAAAATAATTATAAAATAATTATTTCTATCTCAGATTTGTGGTCACGAAACCACTATTCCGATTAGGCCCTAATTCGGGATATTACAGAAATCACAAATATGATCACAAGAACTCGAAAAGCATCTCATTAACAAGTTTTAACCATGTTTGCAACAAAATCACAAATTCACTACAAGCTGTCTTCCTGAGCAACAGTCACTAAATTATTTATAACTAGAGCTAAGGAACTCCAATTCAAGTGCCGTTAATTTTCCCTAAAAATAGACTCATATATCTTCCATCCATGAAATTTTCAGAATTTTTGGTTTGACCAATCAATACCAGATTTTTATTGAAGTTTCCCCTATTTCACTGTTTGACTATTCTGACCACTCTTCACTACGAATCAATTTTCTCATTATGCAGAATTCGAAATATGTTATCGTTTATTTCATTTGAAACTAGACTCATTAAGGAGTCTAAATATATAAATTTTATCTTATAATCATCATGGTACAATTTACAAGGATTTTCTAAAAACAGAACAGGGGATTTCAAAGTCATTTTGACTGTATCTCATGCCACTTCAAATATCTCATTATCTATAATTCTTTTGCTTATACAGTTTCTTTTATAAGAAACTAGACTCATTAAGCTTTAATTACATAATTTATTCAGCTTCTAATTCAATTTCCACAATTTATGGTGATTTTCCAAAATAACGCTACTGCTGCTGTCCCAAGCAGATTTATTACAAATTTGCTCTTTCACACATTCCTTGCATTCAAATTATCTAAACATGTATATCATGTCATTCAAGATCGAACTCATATAACATAGGCATTAAAATGATTCACTAACAGCTTTAGTTCAATTGAAATGAATAAAATTCAATATCATATTCACATTTAATTTTCCATGATCGTAATCACCTAAAAATAAATCATATACTTCCACAAACCTTTCCACAAGG
The DNA here is from genome assembly GCF_007990345.1 of Gossypium hirsutum. NCBI lineage: Eukaryota > Viridiplantae > Streptophyta > Magnoliopsida > Malvales > Malvaceae > Gossypium > Gossypium hirsutum. Next base: position 64,227,767 of record NC_053429.1, on the reverse strand, counting down.
GCCAAGTGTTTATATTTGAATATAAACATAGAATCACTTCACATAACTTCACACATTTACCGAATATATCACGATCACATTTACAGTCATAACACTTATTCATAGATGCATCACTTTATATATTTATAATTTAATTCAAATCAAATCGCATACGAGTACATGATACGTACCTGGCCAACTTAATATGTAATGCACTTTCAATTTGTCAACTTAGTGTAGGATCTTGTAATTGTATACTTTTATCAAATTCTTCGGCACTTGGACGGCTAGGTATAAAACCCGAAATTTTATTACCAGCACAAAGCCTGCGGGACTTTAGCCCGGATAGATTTCCAGCACAAAGCCTGTGGGTCTTTAGCCCGGATACATTTCCAGCACGAAGCCTGCGGGTCTTTGGCCCGGATATATTTCCAGCACAAATCCTGCGGGACTTTAGCCCAGATACATTTCCAGCACAAAGCCTGCGGGTCTTTAGCCCGGATACATTTCCAGCACGAAGCCTGCGGGTCTTTGGCCCGGATATATTTCCAGCACAAAGCCTGCGGGTCTTTAGCCCGGATATATTTCCATACACATTTCGTCTTCTTAAATTACTTATGATAGAAACTAGAAATCTATTTTAGTCCCTGCTTCGAGCATATTCTTTAAATCATTTCGTACACACAGTGCCTTACACCCGATCTCGCACACATAGTGCTCGGTTAATAATGTCGCACACATAGTGCATATATTCATTCACACACACCATGCTGCCCTTTTCATTCGTGCATATACATACCCATAGTATATTTATTCAATACCATCAGCTCAATAATACATTATCAATTCAACATTATTTCACATATAAAAATTCACAATTCAGAAGTTATGTGTAATCTAGACATACATAGTAATCTAAGCGTTAATTACCTAGAACTTACCTTATTGTCGAACAAACAGCTCCGACTGGCTACTCAACGACCTTCGCTTTCTTCTTATCCGAACTTGATTCTCTTTGATTTTGAGCTTAATTTAAACAATTAAACAATTTCAATTATCTTATAAATTCATCATAACTCAATTTCTATTTATTTTAAACACATATAACATACGGCACTTTCCTCATTGATGAATTATACGCGTAACATGGCTGACTGCTCCTAGTTCTTACATTCGACTAGCTTGTTGCAACATTTTCATATTAACAATTGAACATTCATCTAATTTTAGTCAAGCAAAATTTACTTTCTCTTACTACTATCACATACATGGTAACTCAATTCCTTTCATGTCAATTTACATTTAACTAAACAACGTTTTAATATTTAGTACATCCGGCAATGGAACAAACCGACTTATCTCCCCATTCCACTTCCCATACCTTAACCGAATACTCCCTAAAATATTTCAATTTTTCCCAACTACATCCAAGAGCTTAAATTTTACTTAATTGAGTTTATCCAAGTCTATCTTATTATCTAGCTAAAACAATAATTAAGTTCATTTCAAGTCTTCCATGACCGAATGTACATATATATATATCTAACTCAATAACAACAAATTATTAACCTCCCATTTCAAGTCTACATTCGGCATCCATAAAGCACTCTCTAGCAATTAAGTTAAAAGAAAATTTTAACATAACTTAACCTTACTCCATAATAGCCAAATTAGGATTTTTGTCCCTTTTAACCATTTATAGAATTTTTACTTAGTTCATATTCATCTATAACCATTTCAAATCACATACTACAAAACATCATCAATTTGACATATAAGAACATAACCAAATGTTTCTTGCAACACAAACTCAAAAATTAACACATGGGTCATGTTATGAGCATCAAAACAAACTCAACTTCACAAAAAAATTCCAAAAGAATCACATGATATCATACCTTAATCTATAAATTCACATAGCCGAATGTCCTAGCTTCCATTTTTCTTTTCTTTTCCTTATGGTTTCGGCAAGATGAAAAAAAAGATGATAGAACTTTGTTTTTATCACCACTTACTAATATAAATTTATTATTTCAATATATAAAAATCATTTTATAATAAAATGTTTATTTATATCTTTACTATACATAATTCCCACCAATTAAAAATGAAGACAAGAGAACACATTATTACATGCGTGTGTTGGCCGGCCATTTACATTCAAAAATGGTCTATTTGACATGCAAGTCCCCCAAACTCCTAAACATAAAATATTTGGCCACTACACATTTGCCTATCCCATTTCCAAGGTTTCTTAAATAAGTCCTTTTTAACTAATTCCACATCCAAATACCAGAAATCAAAACACGATATTTTCACATATAATATTTCACATATAACAAACATAGAATATAACATTCAATTTTTTTTTTTTGGTTCGGAAACCACTGTTCTGACTAGGGTCTAAACTAGGTTGTTACAACTCTCCCTCCCTTATGGATTTTCGTCCCCGAAAATCTTACAAAAAAGTAGATAAAAGATTTGTTTCCACATAGTATATTTCAAATTCACGCAGGGCTACCCATTTCATATCTATTAAATCTCACGACTAAGATTTTAATCTGTCTTCCGCTATACATCATATTAAACCAAAATTGTTTATAACTGTACTGAATTACTTTCATTTTCTGCTTTATTTCGCTGATGATATTAGTCTCATGAATCAATTATTTACAAAGCTCGATCCTGAACAACGGAGTTAGATAACTACCACATACAATACCTCATACAATATCACTTTTATACTCACCTAATAATTTGTCCAATAGCAACAATTTTTCTTAGCTACTTTCAAACTTTAAAACATAAAAATAAACAAATATTTCAAGAATTTTCAAAACAACCCCGTACTCATAGCTTACTGTAGTTTCTTCCAGAATTACCATATAAATTTTAGATTTCAATCTAAAACAATGATAACTAGCACCATGTGCAAACTGATGGTCTCAGAAACAAATAACTCACCTGATTTATCAAAAGAGAAATCTATGTGTACGAAAAGACTTATTCAGACAGTTAACAATGATTCAAATAACATCTATCCTTTTTTTCAATGATAAGAGATAATCCTGATACACAATTCATCAAAATTCTATTTGACCATTTTTCAGATGTCAAAGCATGCTGAAGTAGTCCTAAAGACGCTTAATAGTTAACCTTAACCTATTGAAATCTCAGACATTTAAGTGCGAGGTCAAAAATATTACGTTTTATACCTATTATCAATACCACTTTCTCATATTATCGTGCCTCTTATTACTCCTGTATAAACAGTCTAATTGACACTATGAGCCTTTTGGAACAATGGTTATACAATCTCAGACTTCTTGGTTTATACACTCTATTTCAAAGCAACAAGCAATCATCACTTTCACATTTGAAATTCTAAATCGGAAATCAATTTAAGCTGAACCCCTTTCTAACTTATAACTTGATAACACCTTTCTAAGCTTCACGAATTCACTTAGTGCATTAATTTAATTTCTAATCCAGCTAACATGTAATCATCCATTGATAAGATCAATCACGTATTCATCGTTCGTAAAGCACACCAAAGTTTCTTATTCAAATCATTTGAAACTAAAATCATTTCTCTCAGATAATATCATTATCTCACTATTTAACTCTTTAATCTTTCTTTCCAAACTCGTTCTATTTCGTTTCATTGAAACCTTATAATGATATCACTGGTAAGGGGGTGAGGTCGTTAAGCCTCGAAAGGGAGTTTCATATTCGAATACACAGATAAATTCATCACTCATCATCATAGTATTATACACCTTGATTCAAACACTTCATTCAAACATTTCAACTTTTCATCTTGTTACAAACATATTTTTACATATCTTAGTTTCACATGCAACTTTATTTCATGTGAGTATTAACAAAACATAAATGAATTTATCATGATTCAAATTTTCATTTCTATTACTCAAATTACCAAATAATTTCTTATCAAATTTCCACATTTAGTCTTGATCATTTGTCAATATTTATCCCATTGAAAAACGTCTTACGGTTTTGAGTACGTCGCTTACTTGATGCCATAGTCCAACTATGGTCTTATACTAACTTTGCTCTGCCCAAGTTGATGCCTATTTCCGATAGGTCTTACACTAACTCATCTGTCTCATGTATTGCCATGGTTCAACCATGGTCTTTTCCGTCAATTCATTATTGAACGACCGTACTCATTCCCTGCGTTCTATCCAATTTGATCTTTCATTACCATTTACTTTATACAATTTCATACATCTCTTTACACTGATGGACACGTATCATAAAATTCTTTTCATAACTTTTCAATTCCATCATATCACATATATATTACAATCAGTTCAATATCAATTTCAGATCAATTAATAATAACTCGGTTAGAACACATCATTACCTGAGCAAAACAATTTATAAGAGCCGGGAGACCTCACACTATCACACTTTACTTACAGCATGTATATCTAGACTCTTACACTTGCTATGTTAGTCCGAGAATCGACTAAACCATAGCTCTGATACCACTAAATGTAACACTCTTAACTCGTATCCTTTGCCGGAATAAGGTTATGAGGTATTACTTGACTTAACAAAACTTCTATAAGGTCAAAGATACTTACCAGACAAAAATTATCAACAATGCAAACCTGTCTCATTGATTTTCCATAAGAGCTCTTATAAAATTTCTAAAATGACTCACTATCAAAACATAGCCGAATATTTAATAACAAACTAACTACTATCAAGTTATAACTAAAACATTTCAACACATTAGTTCAATTATAAGGTTTCACTAAACCAAATGAGCAAGCCATCTTCGCATGGCTATAATGTATACAAAGTCGAAATATCATTCTACCTGTAGTCTATCCTATACATGCCTTAAACCATGATGATATACAATCTTCTCAACTTAGATAATGACTCGATAGTGTGATGATATCTCCGGCTCTTCCAACTCGAACTAAAGTATAAACCTATAAGAAATAGAAAAGAGAACACGGAGTAAGCTTCAACGCTTAGTAAGTTTTAAGCAATGCAAACAATTAATTTACTTATAGATCAATTATTTCAAATTATCAAGAAATCATTCCTAGATAATTGTCATCTTGGCCAAGTATCCATGAACATAATGCATATTTAGCAAATTCACCTCACTTGAATCTGAACTCAATTAAAACCAAATATTGAAATCACAAATATGATAACAAGAACTCGAAAAGCATCTCATTAACTAGTTTTAACCATGTTTGCAACAAAATCACAAATTCACTACAAGCTGTCTTCCTAAGCAACAGTCACTAAATTATTTATAACTAGAGCTAAGGAACTCCAATTCAAGTGCCGTTAATTTTCCCTAAAAATAGACTCATATATCTTCCATCCATGAAATTTTCAGAATTTTTGGTTTGACCAATCAATACCAGATTTTTATTGAAGTTTCCCCTATTTCACTGTTTGACTATTCTGACCACTCTTCACTACGAATCAATTTTCTGATTATGCAGAATTCGAAATATGTTATCGTTTATTTCATTTGAAACTAGACTCATTAAGGAGTCTAAATATATAAATTTTATCTTATAATCATCATGGTACAATTTACAAGGATTTTCTAAAATAGAACAGGGGATTTCAAAGTCATTTTGACTGTATCTCACGCCACTTCAAATATATCATTATCTATAATTCTTTTGCTTATACAGTTTCTTTTATAAGAAACTAGACTCATTAAGCTTTAATTACATAATTTATTCAGCTTCTAATTCAATTTCCACAATTTATGGTGATTTTCCGAAATCACGCTACTGCTGCTATCCCAAGCAGATTTATTACAAATTTGCTCTTTCACACATTCCTTGCATTCAAATTATCTAAACATGTATATCATGTCATTCAAGATCGAACTCATATAACATAGGCATTAAAATGATTCACTAACAGCTTTAGTTCAATTGAAATGAATAAAATTCAATATCATATTCACATTTAATTTTCCATGATCGTAATCACCTAAAAATAAATCATATACTTCCACAAACCTTTCCACAAGGGCCAAGTGTTTATATTTGAATATAAACATAGAATCACTTCACATAACTTCACACATTTACCGAATATATCACGATCACATTTACAGTCATAACACTTATTCATAGATGCATCACTTTATATATTTATAATTTAATTCAAATCAAATCGCATACGAGTACATGATACGTACCTGGCCAACTTAATATGTAATGCACTTTCAATTTGTCAACTTAGTGTAGGATCTTGTAATTGTATACTTTTATCAAATTCTTCGGCACTTGGACGGCTAGGTATAAAACCCGAAATTTTATTACCAGCACAAAGCCTGCGGGACTTTAGCCCGGATAGATTTCCAGCACAAAGCCTGTGGGTCTTTAGCCCGGATACATTTCCAGCACGAAGCCTGCGGGTCTTTGGCCCGGATATATTTCCAGCACAAATCCTGCGGGACTTTAGCCCAGATACATTTCCAGCACAAAGCCTGCGGGTCTTTAGCCCGGATACATTTCCAGCACGAAGCCTGCGGGTCTTTGGCCCGGATATATTTCCAGCACAAAGCCTGCGGGTCTTTAGCCCGGATATATTTCCATACACATTTCGTCTTCTTAAATTACTTATGATAGAAACTAGAAATCTATTTTAGTCCCTGCTTCGAGCATATTCTTTAAATCATTTCGTACACACAGTGCCTTACACCCGATCTCGCACACATAGTGCTCGGTTAATAATGTCGCACACATAGTGCATATATTCATTCACACACACCATGCTGCCCTTTTCATTCGTGCATATACATACCCATAGTATATTTATTCAATACCATCAGCTCAATAATACATTATCAATTCAACATTATTTCACATATAAAAATTCACAATTCAGAAGTTATGTGTAATCTAGACATACATAGTAATCTAAGCGTTAATTACCTAGAACTTACCTTATTGTCGAACAAACAGCTCCGACTGGCTACTCAACGACCTTCGCTTTCTTCTTATCCGAACTTGATTCTCTTTGATTTTGAGCTTAATTTAAACAATTAAACAATTTCAATTATCTTATAAATTCATCATAACTCAATTTCTATTTATTTTAAACACATATAACATACGGCACTTTCCTCATTGATGAATTATACGCGTAACATGGCTGACTGCTCCTAGTTCTTACATTCGACTAGCTTGTTGCAACATTTTCATATTAACAATTGAACATTCATCTAATTTTAGTCAAGCAAAATTTACTTTCTCTTACTACTATCACATACATGGTAACTCAATTCCTTTCATGTCAATTTACATTTAACTAAACAACGTTTTAATATTTAGTACATCCGGCAATGGAACAAACCGACTTATCTCCCCATTCCACTTCCCATACCTTAACCGAATACTCCCTAAAATATTTCAATTTTTCCCAACTACATCCAAGAGCTTAAATTTTACTTAATTGAGTTTATCCAAGTCTATCTTATTATCTAGCTAAAACAATAATTAAGTTCATTTCAAGTCTTCCATGACCGAATGTACATATATATATATCTAACTCAATAACAACAAATTATTAACCTCCCATTTCAAGTCTACATTCGGCATCCATAAAGCACTCTCTAGCAATTAAGTTAAAAGAAAATTTTAACATAACTTAACCTTACTCCATATTAGCCAAATTAGGATTTTTGTCCATTTTAACCATTTATAGAATTTTTACTTAGTTCATATTCATCTATAACCATTTCAAATCACATACTACAAAACATCATCAATTTGACATATAAGAACATAACCAAATGTTTCTTGCAACACAAACTCAAAAATTAACACATGGGTCATGTTATGAGCATCAAAACAAACTCAACTTCACAAAAAAATTCCAAAAGAATCACATGATATCATACCTTAATCTATAAATTCACATAGCCGAATGTCCTAGCTTCCATTTTTCTTTTCTTTTCCTTATGGTTTCGGCAAGATGAAAAAAAAGATGATAGAACTTTGTTTTTATCACCACTTACTAATATAAATTTATTATTTCAATATATAAAAATCATTTTATAATAAAATGTTTATTTATATCTTTACTATACATAATTCCCACCAATTAAAAATGAAGACAAGAGAACACATTATTACATGCGTGTGTTGGCCAGCCATTTACATTCAAAAATAGTCTATTTGACATGCAAGTCCCCCAAACTCCTAAACATAAAATATTTGGCCACTACACATTTGCCTATCCCATTTCCAAGGTTTCTTAAATAAGTCCTTTTTAACTAATTCCACATCCAAATACCAGAAATCAAAACACGATATTTTCACATATAATATTTCACATATAACAAACATAGAATATAACATTCAATTTTTTTTTTTGGTTCGGAAACCACTGTTCTGACTAGGGTCTAAACTAGGTTGTTACAACTCTCCCTCCCTTATGGATTTTCGTCCCCGAAAATCTTACAAAAAGTAGATAAAAGATTTGTTTCCACATAGTATATTTCAAATTCACGCAGGGCTACCCATTTCATATCTATTAAATCTCACGACTAAGATTTTAATCTGTCTTCCGCTATACATCATATTAAACCAAAATTTTTTGTAACTGTACTGAATTACTTTCATTTTCTGCTTTATTTCGCTGATGATATTAGTCTCATGAATCAATTATTTACAAAGCTCGATCCTGAACAACGGAGTTAGATAACTACCACATACAATACCTCATACAATATCACTTTTATACTCACCTAATAATTTGTCCAATAGCAACAATTTTTCTTAGCTACTTTCAAACTTTAAAACATAAAAATAAACAAATATTTCAAGAATTTTCAAAACAACCCCGTACTCATAGCTTACTGTAGTTTCTTCCAGAATTACCATATAAATTTTAGATTTCAATCTAAAACAATGATAACTAGCACCATGTGCAAACTGATGGTCTCAGAAACAAATAACTCACCTGATTTATCAAAAGAGAAATCTATGTGTACGAAAAGACTTATTCAGACAGTTAACAATGATTCAAATAACATCTATCCTTTTTTTCAATGATAAGAGATAATCCTGATACACAATTCATCAAAATTCTATTTGACCATTTTTCAGATGTCAAAGCATGCTGAAGTAGTCCTAAAGACGCTTAATAGTTAACCTTAACCTATTGAAATCTCAGACATTTAAGTGCGAGGTCAAAAATATTACGTTTTATACCTATTATCAATACCACTTTCTCATATTATCGTGCCTCTTATTACTCCTGTATAAACAGTCTAATTGACACTATGAGCCTTTTGGAACAATGGTTATACAATCTCAGACTTCTTGGTTTATACACTCTATTTCAAAGCAACAAGCAATCATCACTTTCACATTTGAAATTCTAAATCGGAAATCAATTTAAGCTGAACCCCTTTCTAACTTATAACTTGATAACACCTTTCTAAGCTTCACGAATTCACTTAGTGCATTAATTTAATTTCTAATCCAGCTAACATGTAATCATCCATTGATAAGATCAATCACGTATTCAACGTTCGTAAAGCACACCAAAGTTTCTTATTCAAATCATTTGAAACTAAAATCATTTCTCTCAGATAATATCATTATCTCACTATTTAACTCTTTAATCTTTCTTTCCAAACTCGTTCTATTTCGTTTCATTGAAACCTTATAATGATATCACTGGTAAGGGGGTGAGGTCGTTAAGCCTCGAAAGGGAGTTTCATATTCGAATACACAGATAAATTCATCACTCATCATCATAGTATTATACACCTTGATTCAAACACTTCATTCAAACATTTCAACTTTTCATCTTGTTACAAACATATTTTTACATATCTTAGTTTCACAAGCAACTTTATTTCATGTGAGTATTAACAAAACATAAATGAATTTATCATGATTCAAATTTTCATTTCTATTACTCAAATTACCAAATAATTTCTTATCAAATTTCCACATTTAGTCTTGATCATTTGTCAATATTTATCCCATTGAAAAACGTCTTACGGTTTTGAGTACGTCGCTTACTTGATGCCATAGTCCAACTATGGTCTTATACTAACTTTGCTCTGCCCAAGTTGATGCCTATTTTCGATAGGTCTTACACTAACTCATCTGTCTCACGTATTGCCATGGTTCAACCATGGTCTTTTCCGTCAATTCATTATTGAACGACCGTACTCATTCCCTGCGTTCTATCCAATTTGATCTTTCATTACCATTTACTTTATACAATTTCATACATCTCTTTACACTGATGGACACGTATCATAAAATTCTTTTCATAACTTTTCAATTCCATCATATCACATATATATTACAATCAGTTCAATATCAATTTCAGATCAATTAATAATAACTCGGTTAGAACACATCATTACCTGAGCAAAACAATTTATAAGAGCCGGGAGACCTCACACTATCACACTTTACTTACAGCATGTATATCTAGACTCTTACACTTGCTATGTTAGTCCGAGAATCGACTAAACCATAGCTCTGATACCACTAAATGTAACACTTTTAACTCGTATCCTTTGCCGGAATAACGTTATGAGGTATTACTTGACTTAACAAAACTTCTATAAGGTCAAAGATACTTACCAGATTATCAACAATGCAAACCTGTCTCATTGATTTTCCATAAGAGCTCTTATAAAATTTCTAAAATGACTCACTATCAAAACATAGCCGAATATTTAATAACAAACTAACTACTATCAAGTTATAACTAAAACATTTCAACACATTAGTTCAATTATAAGGTTTCACTAAACCAAATGAGCAAGCCATCTTCGCATGGCTATAATGTATACAAAGTCGAAATATCATTCTACCTGTAGTCTATCCTATACATGCCTTAAACCATGATGATATACAATCTTCTCAACTTAGATAATGACTCGATAGTGTGATGATATCTCCGGCTCTTCCAACTCGAACTAAAGTATAAACCTATAAGAAATAGAAAAGAGAACACGGAGTAAGCTTCAACACTTAGTAAGTTTTAAGCAATGCAAACAATTAATTTACTTATAGATCAATTATTTCAAATTATCAAGAAATCATTCCTAGATAATTGTCATCTTGGCCAAGTATCCATGAACATAATGCATATTTAGCAAATTCACCTCACTTGAATCTGAACTCAATTAAAACCAAATATTGAAATCACAAATATGATAACAAGAACTCGAAAAGCATCTCATTAACTAGTTTTAACCATGTTTGCAACAAAATCACAAATTCACTACAAGCTGTCTTCCTAAGCAACAGTCACTAAATTATTTATAACTAGAGCTAAGGAACTCCAATTCAAGTGCCGTTAATTTTCCCTAAAAATAGACTCATATATCTTCCATCCATGAAATTTTCAGAATTTTTGGTTTGACCAATCAATACCAGATTTTTATTGAAGTTTCCCCTATTTCACTGTTTGACTATTCTGACCACTCTTCACTACGAATCAATTTTCTGATTATGCAGAATTCATATGTTATCGTTTATTTCATTTGAAACTAGACTCATTAAGGAGTCTAAATATATAAATTTTATCTTATAATCATCATGGTACAATTTACAAGGATTTTCTAAAAATAGAACAGGGGATTTCAAAGTCATTTTGACTGTATCTCACGCCACTTCAAATATATCATTATCTATAATTCTTTTGCTTATACAGTTTCTTTTATAAGAAACTAGACTCATTAAGCTTTAATTACATAATTTATTAAGCTTCTAATTCAATTTCCACAATTTATGGTAATTTTCCGAAATCACGCTACTGCTGCTGTCCCAAGCAGATTTATTACAAATTTGCTCTTTCACACATTCCTTGCATTCAAATTATCTAAACATGTATATCATGTCATTCAAGATCGAACTCATATAACATAGGCATTAAAATGATTCACTAACAGCTTTAGTTCAATTGAAATGAATAAAATTCAATATCATATTCACATTTAATTTTCCATGATCGTAATCACCTAAAAATAAATCATATACTTCTACAAACCTTTCCACAAGGGCCAAGTGTTTATATTTGAATATAAACATAGAATCACTTCACATAACTTCACACATTTACCGAATATATCACGATCACATTTACAGTCATAACACTTATTCACATATGCATCACTTTATATATTTATAATTTAATTCAAATCGAATCGCATACGAGTACATGATACGTACCTGGCCAACTTAATATGTAATGCACTTTCAATTTGTCAACTTAGTGTAGGATCTTGTAATTGTATACTTTTATCAAATTCTTCGGCACTTGGACGGCTAGGTATAAAACCCGAAATTTTATTACCAGCACAAAGCCGGCGGGTCTTTAGCCCAGATACATCTCCAGCACGAAGCCTGCGGGTCTTTGGCCCGGATATATTTCCAGCACAAAGCCTGCGGGTCTTTAGCCCGGATATATTTCCATACACATTTCGTCTTCTTAAATTACTTATGATAGAAACTAGAAATCTATTTCAGTCCCTGCTTCGATCATATTCTTTAAATCATTTCGTACACACAGTGCCTTACACTCGATCTCGCACACATAGTGCTCAGTTAATAATGTCGCACACATAGTGCATATATTCATTCACACACACCATGCTGCCCTTTTCATTCGTGCATATACATACCCATAGTATATTTATTCAATACCATCAGCTCAATAATACATTATCAATTCAACATTATTTCACATATAAAAATTCACAATTCAGATGTTATGTGTAATCTAGACATACATAGTAATCTAAGCGTTAATTACCTAGAACTTACCTTATTGTCGAACAAACAGCTCCGACTGGCTACTCAACGACCTTCGCTTTCTTCTTATCCGAACTTGATTCTCTTTGATTTTGAGCTTAATTTAAACAATTAAACAATTTCAATTATCTTATAAATTAATCATAACTCAATTTCTATTTATTTTAAACACATATAACATACGGCACTTTCATCATTGATGAATTATACGCGTAACATGGCTGACTGCTCCTAGTTCTTACGTTCGACTAGCTTGTTACAACATTTTCATATTAACAATTGAACATTCATCTAATTTTAGTCAAGCAAAATTTACTTTCTCTTACTACTATCACATACATGGCAACTCAATTCCTTTCATGTCAATTTACATTTAACTAAACAACGTTTTAATATTTAGTACATCCGGCAATGGCACAAACCGACTTATCTCCCCATTCCACTTCCCATACCTTAACCGAATACTCCCTAAAATATTTCAATTTTTCCCAACTACATCCAAGAGCTTAAAATTTACTTAATTGAGTTTATCCAAGTCTATCTTATTATCTAGCTAAAACAATAATTAAGTTCATTTCAAGTCTTCCATGACCGAATGTACATATATATATATCTAACTCAATAACAACAAATTATTAACCTCCCATTTCAAGTCTACATTCGGCATCCATAAAGCACTCTCTAGCAATTAAGTTAAAAGAAAATTTTAACATAACTTAACCTTACTCCATAATAGCCAAATTAGGATTTTTGTCCATTTTAACCATTTATAGAATTTTTACTTAGTTCATATTCATCTATAACCATTTCAAATCACATACTACAAAACATCATCAATTTGACATATAAGAACATAACCAAATGTTTCTTGCAACACAAACTCAAAAATTAACACTTGGGTCATGTTATGAGCATCAAAACAAACTCAACTTCACAAAAAAATTCCAAAAGAATCACATGATATCATACCTTAATCTATAAATTCACATAGCCGAATGTCCTAGCTTCCATTTTTCTTTTCTTTTCCTTATGGTTTCGGCAAGATGAAAAAAAAGATGATGGAACTTTGTTTTTATCACCACTTACTAATATAAATTTATTATTTCAATATATAAAAATCATTTTATAATAAAATGTTTATTTATATCTTTACTATACATAATTCCCACCAATTAAAAATGAAGACAAGAGAACACATTATTACATGCGTGTGTTGGCCGGCCATTTACATTCAAAAATGGTCTATTTGACATAAAATATTTGGCCACTACACATTTGCCTATCCCATTTCCAAGGTTTCTTAAATAAGTCCTTTTAAACTAAGTCCACATCCGAATACCAGAAATCAAAACACGATATTTTCACATATAATATTTCACATATAACAAACATAGAATATAACATTCAATTACTTTTTTTTTGGTTCGGAAACCACTGTTCTGACTAGGGTCTAAACTAGGTTGTTACAATATCCATCCGTATACACCCCCGTGCCAACCTTACACTATGTGGGGAGACTACTCGACCCACCCATCCACTACACGCCACAAAATTTGTAGCATGGCTGCCAGAACAGATATTGTGACAGAGTCACCAGATACAGATATTATGGCGGAGCCACCAGAACAGATATTTGTGGCATAACCACCAGAAACAGATAATTATGGCATAGCCACCAGAACGCTTCCCCCATCGATATAACCCATATCCCATGCAGCAGATATACATGTCATGGCATACCACAAACAGAATCAGAATATCATGCATTTCAGTCAAAATTAACCCTAGGGGTATAACGGTCATTTTACACCTAGGGGTATAATGGTAATTTTCGTACTTAGGGGTATTTTAGTAAATTTACTATTTTAGGGTTTTCATGCATATTACAGCCATTAACGCATTAACAAAAAACACTTACCGAGCATTTTTACCGAATTGGGCCCATTGGCCCATTAACCCGATTTCGGCCCATTAAGCCCAAATATACCAAAGTGCACGAAATTACGCACTCTACAATCTTACCGCTTGAGATTACCAGGATTAACAAACAAACTATCTCACGAGCGCTCGTACGCTCGCAAGTCCACAAAATGCCGGCTCTTCGGCATTTCTTCATTTCGGCTTTTGCTGATCTAGTCTATAAGTGGGTGTTGTTTACACACCTGATCTGTACCGGTACGTTGGTGAGATCCACACATGAGTTGCCTACAATCGAGTTACTAAAACGTCAATCTACATATCAAAAACAAACTACGTACTAGCCTCCTTACCATATTCGGCCAACATTGCCTTAGACCCTAAAGTTCTTACCTTTTTGTCGAAATATGGACTAGATCTAGATGTCCAACCGAGTTAGCCTTCAAGCCCTTCACTATACGCCCACTTGTCCATACTAGCGCATACAAAACCAAAAGAAAGAGGCAAAAATGCCCTTAGTCCCAATGTTAGCCACCCTTAAGGGGTTTCAGCTTTTACCTTAAATCATGAGTAACTAAAGAAGGATTCGAACACTTACCAATATCTTTATGACACTACTGCCGATATACTGTAGATCCAACCACCGTACAAGAAGGGAAAATTATACTCAAGGATTCGGCTTTTGAAGTACCTCAGTGTAGAAAAGTTTTGGTTTTGAAAGAAAGAATGAGAGGTTCGGCTTCAATGGAGTTTCAGCTAACCAGTTCCTGATAAGGGTTTATGAGGGAAAAGAAGAAGAAATATGAAGGATTTAGGTTCGGCCAAGGGGTAATCGGTAGCAGGTACTTGGTTTTGAGAGGAAACAAGGATAAAGAAGATGAGAGTCGACAAGAAAAGAAAAGAGAAAAGAAGAGGGGAGGAGAGAAGATGAGAGAATTCAATATTTGAAGAAGAGAAGTCGGAACAGGTGTAGGGTGTAGGTTTCGGCTTCTAGCAAAAGAAAGAAAAAGATAAAACGCTAAGTACCCCACCCTATTTCGGCAGAACAGCAGAATGACCAACCCAGTCCTGAAAATGCGAAAAGAATTCGGCAGCCACAAGTCCAAATGCCGAAATTCCCAACACTAAATGACCTAGCCAAATTTGCCTGAACTAAAGACCCTTGGCTGGCCAACGCTTGCTCCTCAAGAGTCCAACATTCGGCCAACACCAAGCTCCTTGATCAGCTCCTAAATTACCTCCCTTATCTCTCCCTTACCCAATCCCCTGAACAGCTCAAACTCTTTCTAACAATGTTCCAATACCTACCTTTCCCGTTCACAAAAATAAATACCCTATTTAGCTTACCTTGTGACTTGAACCTTGGCTCCCCTAAACATCCACACGCCACTCCCCAAACACCTATATGGCGTCACATGCCACCTTACCACAGATCTTCTTGTGTCTTATGTTACCACCTTTATCTTAAAAGCCCACAACGCCAGAATCCTCTCTCTCTAAAATCGAAACTTTAGAAATTACCTTGGGTTAAATCACTCTTGGGCCTTCTAAAGGCCCACTAACATACCCAGACCTTCATCAAACAGTCAAAACACAGAAATTCTAAAATTCATTGAAAATCACAGAAATCCCGAAAATCTCAAAAATTGGGGCGTTACAAAAATTTTCTTAAGTTTTTCATACGTTTTTGGTTCAGTCCCGGACCACTTCAAATGTATGCTTTGGGCCTCGTAAGCCCATATAAGGGACAAAATGATGGAATTGAAATTTTATAACTCGCATTTTTGTTGGATGTTTGTATGTTCGTCCGGTAATGCCTCGTACCTTATCCCGGTCTCAGGTGCGGGTAAGGGGGTGTTACACAACCCCATGCAATGCATCATACAGTCATGTCATGTCCTATCAAAGATTCATACATGTATCCATTACAGTTTAAATAACATGCTAAAATACGGTCATACATGCACTTATATATATACATCACATAGGGAAAAATAGTCATCTTACCATATAAGGGCAAAACAATTATTTTACCACTCAAGGGCAAAATAGTTATTTTACCACATAAGGGTAAAAGAGTTATCTTACCACATAAGGGCAAAACAGTTATCTTAGCAAATAAGGGCAAAACAGTTATTTTACCACTTAAGCGCAAAACAGTCATTTTACCACTAAGGGCAAAACAGTCATTATATCAATTTAGGGTCTAGGTATACTTACCAACCCAATAGTGGGTCCACAATCATCTAAGGCGACCCGTGCAACCTTATCAGTTAAACATTAAAAATGGGCCCAAAGCCCATAATGCGGGCCCATGTGGCCCACATAGCCCAAAAAATGGCCTTGGCCATGTGGATTACACAGCTTGGCCCATTATTCTCCACACGTCAGTGTGATTTACCTATGTGGGGCCCATGTGCCCGGGGCCCAATTTGACCTCAGGCCATAAGACCTCTCATGTAACGCCCCGTACCCGAGACCGTTGCCGGAGTCGAACACGAGGTGTTAACGGACTTAATTCATTTACTTACACAGTTCATTTCGAAATTTCCAGGCAAGCTGGCTAACTGCATCACAGCCACTTTAAAAATCATATCTCGAGTTCCAAAACTTGGAAACTGATTCCGTAAATTTTTCCTGAATCTAGACTCATATATCCATCTACAAATTTTTTTCTAGAATTTTTGGTCAGGCCAATTAGTACAGTTTATTAGTTAAAGTCTCCCCTGTTTCAGGGTTCGACTACTCTGACCTTCATGCATTACGACTTAGATATCTCCCTGTACAAAGCTTCAATACTTATGACGTTTGTTTCTAATGAAATTAGACTCAAAAAGGAATCTGTAAATATAAAGAATGACTTCTAATTATCTCTGGTTAATTTATGGTGAATTTCCAAAATCAGAACAGGGGATCCAAAATCTGTAAATATAAAATATAGCTCATATGATCGTTTCGTTTCTTTCATATGAAAATAGACTCATCAAGATTCGATTAAATAATTTATTCACTGTTTAATTCCATTCCTAATATTTTTAGTGATTTTTCAAATTCACATCACTACTGCTGTCAGCATCTATTCTAAGGTAAATTTTACCTATTTCATAATTTTCCATGAATCAATTAGTAAATTGACATACATCATTTTCAAGTATAATCACGATTAGCCATGTCGTACGTAGCACCAATAGGACCATGATTGGCCATTCCAATGGCTAATAATTACCAACATTTCCACACCACTTAATAACCATATCATAAGACCATATATACAAAATGACCATAATGTTATACTCAAAATATACAAGCCATTTTTGCATGGCTATACGAATATACATTACCAAAAGATACTTAATTAACAACAAGGGCCAGCCCTATACATGCCATTATCAAAATTCAACTAAAAGAGTACCAAAGGGGCTTAGATAGTGTGGGCGACTTCGACTTTGACACTCCCGAGTCCGATAGCTGACGAACAAAATCTATAAAACAGAGAATTAAAGCAACAGAATAAGCATTTTGATGCTTAGTAAGTTTTAAGTAATGAAATTATTTACAACTAAGGTATAGCGTTCGTATGACTAAATGAACAATTGCATATACGCATATTCCCAAAATCATGTTTACTTCACGCTTCAACCATTATATTCATACACTCAGGATCAAACCTGACTAAAGGCCGGAAGCTTGTTAATCAATTGAGCGAATACTATTTAAAAGGAATCAACCTTTCCAATGCATATACGAAACATACCTTATCGTTTGGATTTATGAGCGTATTAATTGAAGTTATTACAGCAAGATTGCTCATTTCCAAACCCAAGTACCTTCGGGATTTAGCCGGATATAGCAACTCGCACAAATGCCTTCGGGACTTAGCCCGGATATAGTAACTAGCACAGATGCCTTCGGGACTTAGCCTGGATATAGTCACTAGCACAAATGCCTTCGGGACTTAGCCCGGATATAGTCACTAGCACAAATGCCTTCGGGACTTAGCCCGGATATAGTAACTAGCACAAATGCCTTCGGGACTTTGCCCGGATATAGTCACTAGCACAAATGCCTTCGGATCTTAGTCCGGTTATCATCCGAATAATCATGCACATATATCAATAAATCATAACACATTTATATTTCATTTTCATTACTAGAACTCAAACACAAGACACTTATCAACCTTTACCATTTTCAGCTCAATAGCCACATACAAAGAGCATGATTTTGATTGGCTTTGTAACATGATCTCTATACACATTCGGCTACCAGTCATAAGTATAACTAATTACCTCGATATATAATTCAAGTAGAATCATTATATCACCGTTTATTTGTTATGCTTATATGTCATGACTTAATCAAATCATAAACTAAGTTCCATTACTCAAAGACTTACCTCGGATGTTGTCGAACGACGTCAACGGCTATTCGATTACTTTTTCCTTTCCCTTATCAGATCTAGATCATCTTTGCTCTTGAGCTTAATTTAAAACAATTGAATTCATTTAATTTCAAATCAAATAGGCGATTTAATATAATACATGTATATTATAAGGTTGAGGTACATATGACTTAATGGTTAACTATCAAACACCATACGCATATATATGTATATATATATTCTCTAGTCATGCACAACCCAACATCTTACTTAGGCATTAACAACTTTATAGATATATGCATATCTATGTTAAGGCCGAATATATATAATTTAACACATTCTACAAATATGGTTATTTATAATGACTAAACACCATTTTATCTCAAGTTATACTTATAAGCACATCCATCCAAATACATTCGTACTTAAACATCATTCCGACCTAACACTCATATTACATCTATAAAACTACAAGCCGAATATACCTATACTTGCATCACTTAAACATCAACCCTCAATTTCTTTGACAAAGCACATTTCCGAAAATGATAACGCAATATAACAGCCTTTAATCCAACTTATAATTCACACATATCACATTCCAAGCATTCACTCTATTCTATCACTTAAAGTACAAACATTACTCAACAACTTCCTAGTTCAAATTCGGCAATTACACCAATTCACTAGATGATTTATTATTATTATTGTTCATTTATTCAAACTACTTAAAATTACCTTAAACTATCACAATTAACAACCATTTGTAACTTATTCATTAAACATGAAAACAACCATATATCTCTTCCATTTTCTACCATGGCCGAATGCTCAAGACACCACACCATTCCAAATTGGTCATGGGTTGAGCAAAGAACTTAATGACTAACTCAAAAATGTTAAAATCCAAGAATCATCATTGAACTTACCTTAATTTAGCTAACCACCATAGCCGAATTTCTCAAAGCTTTTTCTCTTCTAGTTACGGCAATGAGGAGCAAAGATGGAGAAACTTTGGTTTCTCCTTCCACAAATCAACATTTTTTTATTATCCATATTTTTATTTTTAACATAAAATATTAACATAAAATAATTATAATATGTTTTAGTCCATAACATGGCCAGCCACCATCTAGAATTTGGCTAATTTGACATGCAAGTACAAGCATTTTCTAACATGCATTAATAGGCCACTTTAACATTTGCCTAGCACATTTCTAAATTTTCTCACACAAGTCCTATTTAATAAATTTCGCACCATATACACATAATTTAAGCATGAATTTTTCACACATGCATATTCATATATAATGAGCTTCAAACATGACTGTAAATTATTTTTATGACTTGGTTTCGTGGTCCCGAAACCACTTTCCGACTAGGGTTAATTTAGGGCTGTCACAGCTCATGGCCGGCCTTAATGATCTTACGCCCACATTTAGGTGTTCGGATTATCACACAAGCGAGCGCACGCTCGTGTAGTGTCAACAATCACCTATTTCAGCTTTTTTCGATTTACGATTATGGCAATATTGTTACACACCTTGTTCGCGAAACATGCTAAAAGTCCACGAGCACTAAAACCTAGATTTAATCAAGGCATTCTATTAGTCATTTGACAACAGGGTTAATGGCCTCTCTTAAAACCATCCCAAATTATCATTAATACCTGCCTTGATTGAACAATTATGGCTTAGCCCTCTTAAACCGCAGACCAAGAATGACCACACGCTCCTTGTCAAATATCTGCATTACCAGCGAAATCTATTAATTATGATTGCTAAAACACATGGCTTGAATCAACATATACAACTTAAGAAGCATTCGGCCAACAGCAAGGAATGTAAGCCAACATACCCCAGTTGAACACAATGATTACAAACAGAGTCACCTTTGATCTAGTGGTGAGGGAAAGATTTCGGTCACTTCCCTATCAATGTGAAATCCCCTACTCTAGAAAAGTTCCAGAAACCGAAGGAAGCCCAACAAGAAAGAAAGGGGATAACAGAATCAGTAATGAAGAAAAAGGGGAAGATTGATAGAATAAAGCAATGTTCAGCTACCTCAAAACCGAGTGAGAGCGAGGGGCAAGCAATGAAAATCGGCCAAAGCAACAGTATGCCGAAGAGGGTGAACGATAGACTCCAAAGAAAAGAGATAGAAAAGAGAGAGAAGAAGAAGAAGAAGAAGAAGAAGAAGAAGAAGAAGAAGTAATGATAAAGAGGAAAACTGATTGGGGAAAAACAAAAGAGGGATCCTATTCAGCCAAAACAAGAAACAAAAACCTGAGAAAACCGGAATGACCTTTGCAATATTCGGCCTAAGGTAACAAGGGAGGTTCACTTGAAAAGAAAAGTAGAAGAAAAATAGAATTGGAAACCAAAAGAAAGCAGAGCAAAACCAAGTTGAAATAAGAACAAAACGAGTGCTACAAACCCGAAATAGAGTACTCAACTCACCTAAAGTTGAAATTCCTAAGTGCCTACAGTTCAAAATTGGCACACTTCTCCCTCTCACCATAACTAGCCTTGATTTCCTCTTAAAATCCCTCCTCTAATCCCTCAAACGTATCACACTTCCCTCAACTAAATTCGAATTCCCCTCAACCACTTCAGTGTTTTGGTCAACCAAGGACACTTCCACAGCATTTGTAGCAAAATAAAACACTCCACTGCCCCCACCAGGATTCGAACCTCAATCCTCTAGCATAGGTAACACGCCACTTACCCCCTAGACCAGCAGGCTCTTTATGTCATAAAATACCCATATTTATTTAAGAAGCCTACTAACTAGAGAAAGGGTTAATTCAAGGAAGAAACAAAATTTTTGCACAAGTCAAGGCTTGAACCCAAGACTTCTCAGACACTTCCCAAAACACTTAACCACTGAGGCAGACATGTATTTGTGTCAGTTTCTTGTACATCTAAACATTAATGTGCATCCTCTTAACTGTTCCCACGCTCAAGACCTAATACTTCTAGGCCTAAAATTCGAGGAACTACATCATCAACTAAAGTGAGGTCACACGGCCAAGTCACACGCCTGTGTGCTTAGGTCGTGTCGTCCACACGGTTGAGACACACGGTCGTGTCTCTGCCCTTGTGTTTACTATTGAGCATTCTATTTTACCTAATTAGAGTGTAGGGGACTCACAGCTGGATCACACGCCTATGGAGCAGACCATGTGTCATACACGGCCTAGACATATACCCGTGTGTCTACCCGTGTGGACAACTTTGAGGCTATTTTTCAAGCCTTTTGTTGCCCTCAATAACACATGTACACTTGCACATCTCAATGACATTCTACATGGCATAAATGAGCACTTACACATTCATAAACATGGCTCATATATGTCAACTTCTTATCAATTTATACTTGCTTAAGACTTCATATTTTATTTAGACCAAGCTTACCAAATCATATGCAATATGTAACATCAATTTACTTCCATTTTATACATTCATGCCTTAGATTTTATTATGCCATTTACTCACAATTCCATTATCAAACATCCATGATCATATGAATTTAACCACAACATGGGTGACCTTATCACATGCATGCATATATGAATAGGATTACATCCCCATAATTAATATGAGGCATATCTCATGGCCTTATACAAATTGGACCATAAACCATTCTAGGCCAACACGTTTGGCCACATTAACAATGACACAATTTAATCAAAAGATAAAGTCCTTATACATGCCATAAACTTTAAATACTTGAATTCACTTATACCCTCATGACAGCTTGATAGTGTGATGGCATATTTGGCGGTCTCTAACCTGAGATAGCTAAATTAACCTATAAGAGATAGGAAACGAAGAGGAGTAAGCTTCAAAGCTTAGTAAGTTCATATGAAAATAATGAGCAACTCATGCCAGTCATATATTATGCTTGATAATATAAGCACAAGTTAATATAAAATAGCTATAAATCTCAAGGTTGTAATATAACCTATGCACATGTTTACTCTCTTTTGATTTCTCAAAATAATTTAACATTACTCGACTTTCAGTCTAGCAGCCGTAGTTTCTCCATTGTAACATGTTTCATGATTAGCAAATCATTTTAAACATCTTAGTAAAAGTACTCGTTACTTTTGTATATTCATGTTTTCGTGCATATAGCTCAGCATATTTCAAATTGTATAAACTCTTTCTTTCCATACTTTCTTAACCATTTTAATAGACAATTAGGCCAATATTTTTTTCACTCATAACCGATAAATCACAATTCAAATGAACAACATTTACTATCTCACCAATCAATTGGGCCTTCAAGGCCTAACATATAGTCATCAACCATGTTTACATGCATTTATACATCATGGCCATAAATCAACAATCATAGGGCTATCTCAAAGTCACTTTCATAGTGATCATAACTCACAATAACATGAAGTCAATACTTAAAATCTTTACATACATACATGTACCATCATGTAACATAACCACTTACTTTCTCATCTTTGGCATACCCGTTGAACACTTGGAATACTAAATGGATACAAGAAAGTCTTTGCACATAAGTGCCACATATGTAGCTAAAGCTACCTCATATCCCATATCACATAAATGCTCGCTCTCAAGCAACTCTTGGGCCCACTCACACAAGCTGACGGTCAAGACGCAACTATGTAGTATTGGTCACACAAGCTGTCAGGAATCCGCAACACATGCCGGACAACCCAGCCACTGGTAGACATACGAGACCAGCACCCAAATCACATAATCACAAATATCCTTAGTGACATGTCACTCGATCCTATTCTATTCCTAAGGTTCAAACGGGATTTTTTTTACTTATCCGAACTTCGTCAAATACAACCATAGAATCATTCATTTATTTCATACATTATCAAAACATTTAGAATATTTCAAATACAAACATAACATAGCATTATTTACATACGAACTTACCTCGACACCAAAATGGCAAAGAGGGACCTAATTGTCAATTACTTATTTTCCCTCGTTCTAGGCCCAAATCTTGCTTTCTTTGATCTAAAACATCACATTTAACTTATTTAATCACTATACTAATCAATTCAGCCCAAAAATCATATTTGGAAAAAATACATTTTTGCCCCTGAACATTGTCATATTTACACTTTTGCCTCTAGGCTAGTAAAATGAAATTTATTCAATTTATTTAACATAAAAGCCTAGCTGAATCACTTTCATAACTATAGCATCCCACAAATTCCATTAAAACACACATTTACTACATATTTTACAACTTTTACAATTTAGTCCTTTTGGATGTTATCACCGAAAATCACTTAGTAAAAGTCATTTCTCTAACTACAAACGTGCATAATCTACCATTAAACATCAAAATACACAAATTTCTAACATGGGTCAAAACCTAGACCTTCATCATGTCTCAAATTAATGGTAGAAATAGCTAGATCGTGTTATAAGGATTTTAAAAACATGAAAATCATTAAAAACGGGGCTAGAATGGACTTACAATTGAGTTTGAAAGCTTGAAAAACCCTAGCCATGCCAAGGAGGAAGATGGAAAATTTTTTGGGCTTTTATTTTTGTCTTTAATTTATTTTAATAACTGAATGACCAAAATGCCCTTAATGAAAAACTTTGGAAACATGCCTAACCATGTCCATTTTTGTCCACCAACTTAACCAATGGTCTAATTACCAAATAAAGACCTCCAATTTAAAATTTCATAACAATTGGACACCTCAGCATTTAGAACTCAACTTTTTCACTTTTTACGATTTAGTCTTTTTGACTAAATTGAGTGCCCAAACGTCAAAATTTTCAAACGAAATTTCCACAAAATCATTTCATGAAATCGCAGACGATAAAAATATAATAAAAATAAATTTTCTTAAATCGAATTTATGGTCTCGAAACCACTGTTCCAACTAGACCCTAAATTGGGATGTTACAGTTTTCATTACTTTTAACATCATAAATTGGTCAACAAATGCAACTAATAATCATCTATTAGGTTGAAATGGAAATGTATAAACTATGAGATACTATATACTTTCTTTAGGACACTACTATGCTTGAAATACTCATGTTGTTTCCTGCATTGTAGGGTTTTACTAATTATTTTTTATGATGTTTGGTAATTGGAAGTTGTGGGCCCTAAAAGTCCTCCAGATGTGCAACGCCCCAATTTTGAGGAATTCTGTGAATGTTGGCAAAATTTCATGCTTTAATTTTGTCATTTGTGAGTGAAATTATAAAATAGGACCTATGTGAAAATGTTTGAAAATGCTATAGGCTAAATTGAAGTGGCCGAATAAATAGGAGTGCAAAATAGGAGGATTTGCATGACAAACCTCCCATTTTACATGAAGTGGCCAACCATCATGTTGTTGTAGACAATATGAGCACTTGATATCCATAATTCATGGTACAAATTGATAATGGGTTAGGTAAATGTTCCATGATAATGGATTAGGTAAATATTCCATGATAATGGGTTAGGTAAATGTTCCATGATAATGGGTTAGGTAAATGTTCCATGATAGGCATTTCATGTCTTTTGTATTAAAGAATTAAATGGATGAAATATGAAATTTTATTTAAAAAAAGGGGTGAAAAGAACAAAGTTTTGTCCATCTTTGTTCATCATAGCCTAAAGTTAGAGAAAAGAAAGGAGAGGAGAAAGCTCTTGAATGTTCGGTCACTTGGGGAAGAAAATTGAAGGTAAGTTTTTGGTACCTTGCTTCTATTTGAGGTTCATGAGTTCTTCTTGATTCTACCTTAACTCTTGAAGCATATTTTGGTTTTTAGTTGTGTTGTGAGCATTTAGTCATGAATTAAAATAAAGTAAATGGTTGTTGTTTCATGTTTTTTTGATGAAAAATGGAAGATAGGTGAAGTTGAGCCAAACAAATGAGCATGCATGTGCCTTAGATGCTAAGGGGAAAAATCGGCTAACATGTTGTGCTTTAAAATGATGAAATAGAGATTATACTTAAGTAAAATCATAGATATGTGATGATTGATTGGTGATATACATGTTTAAATAACAAGCATGCAAGTTATGTGTGAAAGAGTGATTTGGTAATAAATCTGCTTGGGACAGCAGCAGTAACGTGAATTTGGAAAATCACCACAAATTGTGGGAGATGAGTTAGAAGCTGCATAAATTATGTAATCAAAGCTTAATGGGTATAGTTTCAAATGGAACGAGAATATATTTTGAATTCTGTACAATGAGAAATTTGATTCGTAATGAAGAGTGGTCAGATTAGTTAAACAGTGAAACATGCGAAACTTTGAGAAAAATTTGGTATTGATTGGCTAAACCAAAAATTCTAAAAATTTTATGGAAAGAAGGTATATGAGTCTATTTTCAGGGAAAATTAACGGCACTTGATTTGGAGTTTCGTAGCTCCAGTTATAAATGATTTAGTGATTGTTGCTCAGGAAGATAGCTTGCAGTGAAATTATAATTATGTGGTAAACATTGACAAAAATTTGTTAATGAGTTGCTTATTGATTTCTTATAAGCTTACTATGATCTGTAGGTGTGGTTGGCCGAATATTGTAAGGGGTTAATACGTAGTTTGTATTTGAATAGTTAGATTAACGTGTTAGTAATCCAATTGTAGGCGGTTCGTGTGTGGATCTCGTCAGCATATCGTCGCAAACAGGTGTGTAACTAACACCCTCTTTCTTAGTCTGGATCGGCAAAAGTTGAAAAGCCGAAATGCCGAAAACTGGTATGTTGTAGATTTGCGAGTGGGCGAATGCTCGTGAGGTAAATCGATTAATGTTTTTGGTAACCTGCAAAATTTGGACTGCAAAGTGCATGATTTCTGTGCCCTCGATATTTTTGGGCTTAATGGGCCAAAATTGGAATGATGGGCCAATGGGCCCAATTCGGTAAGAACCCTCGGTACGTGATTCTGTAGTACGTTAAAGGTAGGAATATGCATGAAAAACCCTAAAATAGATAAATTACTGAAATACCTTTAAAGGTGAAAAATTTATAGTTTTACCCCTAGTAGATAAATTATCGAAATACCCCTAGGGTTAAATTGACCTAAATGCATGTTTGACTGTTGTTATTTATTGCATGCCATGTTGTTATTATCTGATGCATGGGATTGGGATATTGACGGAGGAAGTACTGAAAGTGACTTGTCCACGTACTGGAGGCTTTGCCTCAATTTACTGTTAACTGAGCAGCAAGGCTGCAACTGTGGAGTGTTGGGCTGGGTGGGTTGAGCTATTCCCCACATGGAGTGTATGGCTGGTACGGGTGGAGTGTAGTGGTTGGTGGGTTGAGTAGTCTCCCCAAATGGGCTTGCATATGTTTACTGATGTTGCATGTATTTTTAAATGGGCCTATGGGCCATACTGTTATCTGAATAAGGGCTAAGGCCTAGTTTATTGTAATCTGAAAAGGGCTCTGGTCCAGTGCCACTGTTACCTGAATGGGCTTAGGCCCAATAGGCTTGAGCTGACTTGGGCTTTGAATGGGTTTTCCTTACACACTGAGTTTCCCCAAACTCACCCCTTTTATTTTCATCCATGTAGGTAATCCCCAACCATAGTGGGCTTGGAGCTGTGAGGGAATTCGGAGTGGCCACCCGTTCTGAAAGTTTGATTTTCTTCTGGTGAACTGGACATCCTTTTTTTTACGTTTGAAGTTTTAGGTTTTTAAATGTAATAAGGCCGCTTAATTATTTTTTATGGTGTTAATATGTGTTACTAAGATAAGTATTACTTATTTTAACTGTTGAAGTTGGAAAGTTTTAGGGCGCGTTTTCAAAAACAACAATTGATTTCAAAATAATACGAAAACAAACATAGCTTCCATAATGA
This sequence comes from Gossypium hirsutum, assembly GCF_007990345.1. Classification (NCBI taxonomy): domain Eukaryota; kingdom Viridiplantae; phylum Streptophyta; class Magnoliopsida; order Malvales; family Malvaceae; genus Gossypium; species Gossypium hirsutum. Next base: position 64,199,847 of record NC_053429.1, on the reverse strand, counting down.
AAGTATTTTCAAAAATTAATCACTTTCCCTAAAAATGACTTAATCAAAATCGGTTTCCTAGAAATATCCATGACGTTAAGGTGTGGCAATGGCGGTATGCATGTCTAGGATTAGATCCAAAGGGAGCTTGGTACTTAAGCAGTCCGATGGACTCACCGCCTCTTTTCTGATTTCCTACCTGGTCCACAGCTTCCATTCACTTTAACCTATAATGAAATTATCTTTTAAAACACTAAGTAAGTTTTTTCTGGATCAATAATATAAAATGTTTTGAACGCTTCGATGTGGCATGTCGGATCCAGTCATAACGTCTGGGCCAGGTTTGGGGTGTTACATTTAGTGGTATCAAAGCCTAGGTTGCAACAACTCGGCTGTGGAATGGGTTTACAAAAATAAAGATTTTCGAAAACGAAAATTTTATAAAGAATGCAAAAAATTTGATTTTCAAAATTTAGATCTTTAGAAGGTGGCATTCCGAATCTCCAGCTCAAGTCTGTAAGTATTACTCTGAACTCTTCTGAATATTTTTCTGACTTATCTGTCGATACTGAAATCCTGCTAGGATACTCTAGATAGGATGATACTGAAACCATAGGAAAATCTAATAAGAGACTGAAACTGTAGCTAAACTTAGATTCTGCGAAAATAAACTCTGAACTACTGTCTGATTCATAAAACATCTGTAATAAACACTGGAATATTAATTGATGCATAAAAATTCGTAATCAAGATAATACGATATGAGTACAAGAGGCCGTGGACGGAGCCAAGGAAGTGCTCGAGCGAGATCTTCGTCTTCGAGACATATGCCAGCGGTGAATGCACCGGTACCATCGGCAACAGAGGTAGAGTCTCATGACCGCGGTGCCGAGGATAATGCCCTGTCACAAGCAATGCTTCGTGTTTTGGAAAGGGTTACCGGGGCAAGTACGGGCAATGGAGTTCAGGGATCTATTTCTGAACGACTTCAGGCTAACGGAGCGGAGATCTTTAAGGGCGTGTCTGGTATAGCCCCGAATGTGGCAGAATATTGGTTAGAGCCACAGGACGAATTATGGACGACTTGGACTGCTCTAAGAAGATTGTGAGTGGGGTATCTGTACTAAGTCCCTTGGGTCACTCGATTAGGGTAGACAAACTGTATAGGAATGTACCCTTAGAAACTCAAGGCATGGTTTTTCCTGGAGATCGATGGAGTTACCGTTCGGAGAGTTTGACCTTATTCTGGGAATGGATTGGCTTGTTAAGCATAAGGCGACTCTGGACTGTGTTGCTAAATGAATGGTGTTAAGAACTACAAAGGATGAGGAGGTTATGGTGATAGGTGAGAGAAGGGATTATTTGTCCAATATAGTGTCAGCATTAAGAGCCGAAAAGTGGATTCGGAAAGGTTGTGAGGCCTAATTGGTATTTGTAAGTCAGTCAGAAGAGGAGGGGCTGACAGTGGATAAGGTTAGGACCATAAAGGAGTTCCAAGATGTTTTTCTAGAGGAGCTTCCAAGATTGCCTCCGAATCGAGAAGTTGAGTTTGGAATAGACTTGTTGCCTGGAATGGCGTCTGTGTCTATCGCACCGTATAGGATGGCACCGAAGGAGTTAGTAGAGTTAAATGATCAAATTCAAGAGTTGTTGGATAGGGGCTTTATTAGGCCAGGCGTGTCTCCATGGGGAGCACCAGTGCTATTCGTGAAAAAGAAGGATGGTACGATGCGGATGTGCATTGATTATCGCCAGTTGAACAAACTGACGATAAAGAATAAGTATCCACTGCCAAGGATTGACGATCTATTCGACCAGCTTAGAGGAGCTTCTGTATTTTCCAAGATCGACCTTCGATCTGGATATCATTAGTTAAGGGTCAAGGAGGCAGATATCCATAAGACAGCATTCAGGACTCGGTATGGTCATTACAAGTTTCTGGTTATGACATTTGGACTGACGAATGCTCCTGCAGCGTTTATGGATCTGATGAATCGTGTGTTCCAACCATTTTTAGATTAGTTCGTAGTCGTCTTTATTGATGATATCCTGGTATATTCTGAAAATGAAGCGAAACATGATGAGCATCTCCGTATAATGCTGCAAGTGTTAAGGAAGAAGGAACTCTTTGCGAAGTTCAGCAAGTGTGAATTTTGGTTGAGGGAGGTAACCTTCTTAGGGCATGTGGTCTCTGCTGAGGGGATTAAGGTGGACCCTCGGAAAATTGAAGTGATTTTGGAGTGGACGCTGCCTAGGTCAGTGTCGAAAATACAGAGTTTCCTAGGACTGGCAGGATACTACAAAAGGTTTGTGGAAGGTTTTTCTGTGATGGCAGCATCCCTGAAAAAACTCATAAGGAAAGGAGTACCGTTTGTATGGATTAAGAAGCAGCAGGAAGCTTTTGAGAAGTTGAAGAAAGTTCTGACTGAAGCACCTGTGTTAATTCAGCCGGAGTCTGGGAAGGATTTTAGTGTGTACAGTGATGCATCACACGTGGGTTTGGGCTGCGTGTTAATGCAAGAGGGTAAGGTGGTTGCATATGTATCACGATAGCTTAAGCCTCATGAGGGAAACTATTCGACTCATGATTTAGAGTTGGCAACAGTGATATTTGCACTTAAGATTTGGAGACATTACTTGTACGGAGAAAGGTGTATTATATACACTGACCATAAGAGTCTTAAGTATTTGTTGACTCAGAAGGAGCTGAACCTTAGGCAAAGGAGATGGATTGAGTTGCTTAAGGATTATGACTGTTCGATCGAGTATCACCCAAGCAAGGCTAATGTGGTAGTCGATGCTCTAAGTCATAGTGCTGTATCTGATCTGAGAGCAATGTTTGCTCGTCTGAGTCTGTATGATGATGGAAGTCTGTTGGCTGAGTTGCAAGTGAGGCCAACCTGGGTGGACCAGATTAAGGAAAAGCAGTTGGAAGATGAGTCTTTGGTTGCTCATTTTCAACAAGTTAAGGAAGGAGAGACTTCTGAGTTTGTGTTAAATGGCGAAGGAGTTCTGTGTTTCCGAGGAAGAATTTGTGTTCTGAAGGACTCTGATTTGAGGCAGACAATATTGAAGGAAGCTCATGGAGGACTTTGTGCCATGCACCTTGGAGGGAACAAGTTGTATCACGACTTACAAGAATTGTACTGGTGGCCTGGACTTAAACGAGAAGTAACAGAGTTTGTAGGGAAATGTCTGACATGCTAGCAAGTGAAAGCTGAGCATCAATTACCCTCTGGACTGTTACAGTCAGTGAAGATACCACTTTGGAAGTGGGAGAGGGTAACCATGGACTTTGTGAGTGGGCTGCCATTGACACCATAAAAGAAAGACTCGGTGTGGGTGATTGTGGATAGGTTGACCAAATCGGCCCATTTCATACCTGTTCGTACTGACTTTTCACTTTAAAAGTTAGCCAAGTTGTATGTGGCAGAGATTGTGCGACTTCATGGAGTCCCAGTTTCAATTATTTCTGATCGGGATCCCAAATTTACATCTCAGTTTTGGCAAAAGTTGCATGAGGCATTGGGGACGCAATTGAACTTTAGTACAGCTTTCCATCCCCAAACTGATGGTCAGTCAGAGAGGGTTATTCAAATTCTGGAGGACATGTTGAGGGGATGCGTGATTGACTTTCGAGGTAGTTGGGAGGATTACTTGCCGTTGGCAGAATTTGCGTACAATAACAGTTACCAGGCGAGTATTCGAATGGCACCGTATGAAGCCCTGTATGGACGAAGGTGTCGTACACCTACGTGTTGGACAGAGTTGGCTGAGCGACAATTTCTTGGACCTGAGTTGGTAGCTGATACTGAGGATAAGGTCAGAATAATTAGGGACCGGTTAAAAGAAGCATCTGATAGGAAAAAGTAGTATGTAGATTTGAAGCGTAAGGAGATTGAGTACTCAGTAGGTGATATGGTATTCTTAAAGGTTTCTCATTGGAAAAAGATATTAAGGTTCGGTAAGAAGGGCAAGTTGAATCCGCGGTTCATTGGGCCTTATCAGGTTTTGAAGCGAGTAGGCCCAGTGGCTTATCAATTGGAATTGCCTTCAGAGTTAGACAGGATTCATGATTTTTTTCACGTCTCCATGTTAAGGCGTTATCGTTCTAACCCTGCTCATGTCCTGCCAGTTGCAGAAATTGAAGTTCAGAGTGATTTAACCTTTGAGGAGGAGCCTGTGCAAATATTGGCTCGAGATATTAAGGTTCTCAGAAGGAAATCTGTCCCATTAGTGAAAGTAGTTTGGCGTAATCATGTAAGGGAAGAAGCTACTTGGGAATCAGAAGAGACTATGCGTCAACAATACCCTCAACTAGTTAGATCAGGTAAATTTCGAGGACGAAATTTCTTTAAGGAAGGTAGAGTTGTAACGCCCCAATTTTCGGGAATTCTGTGAATGTTGGCAAAATTTCATGCTTTAATTTTGTCATTTGTGAGTGAAATTATGAAATAGGACCTATGTGAAAATGTTTGAAAATGCTATAGGCTAAATTGAAGTGGCCAAATAAATAGGAGTGCAAAATAGGAGGATTTGCATGACAAACCTCCCATTTTACATGAAGTGGCCAGCCATCATGTTGTTGTAGACAATATGAGCACTTGATATCCATAATTCATGGTACAAATTGATAATGGGTTAGGTAAATGTTCCATGATAATGGATTAGGTAAATATTCCATGATAATGGGTTAGGTAAATGTTCCATGATAATGGGTTAGGTAAATGTTCCATGATGGGCATTTCATGTCTTTTGTATTAAAGAATTAAATGGATGAAATATGACATTTTATTTAAAAAAAGGGGTGAAAAGAACAAAGTTTTGTCCATCTTTGTTCATCATAGCCTAAAGTTAGAGAAAAGAAAGGAGAGGAGAAAACTCTTGAATGTTCGGTCACTTGGGGAAGAAAATTGAAGGTAAGTTTTTGGTACCTTGCTTCTATTTTGAGGTTCATGAGTTCTTCTTGATTCTACCTTAACTCTTGAAGCATATTTTGGTTTTTAGTTGTGTTGTGAGCATTTAGTCATGAATTAAAATAAAGTAAATGGTTGTTGTTTCATGTTTTTTTGATGAAAAATGGAAGATAGGTGAAGTTGAGCAAAACAAATGAGCATGCATGTGCCTTAGATGCTAAGGGGAAAAATCGGCTAACATGTTGTGCTTTAAAATGATGAAATAGAGATTATACTTAAGTAAAATCATAGATATGTGATGATTGATTGGTGATATACATGTTTAAATAACAAGCATGCAAGTTATGTGTGAAAGAGTGATTTGGTAATAAATCTGCTTGGGACAGCAGCAGTAACGTGAATTTGGAAAATCACCACAAATTGTGGGAGATGAGTTAGAAGCTGCATAAATTATGTAATCAAAGCTTAATGGGTATAGTTTCAAATGGAACGAGAATATATTTTGAATTCTGTACAATGAGAAATTTGATTCGTAATGAAGAGTGGTCAGATTAGTCAAATAGTGAAACATGCGAAATTTTGAGAAAAATATGGTATTGATTGGCTAAACCAAAAATTCTGAAAATTTTATGGAAAGAAGGTATATGAGTCTATTTTCAGGGAAAATTAACGGCACTTGATTTGGAGTTTCGTAGCTCCAGTTATAAATTATTTAGTGACTATTGCTCAGGAAGATAGCTTGCAGTGAAATTATGATTATGTGGTAAACATTGACAAAAATTTGTTAATGAGTTGCTTATTGATTTCTTATAAGCTTACTATGATCTGTAGGTGTGGTTGGCCGAATATTGTAAGGGGTTAATACGTAGTTTGTATTTGAATAGTTAGATTAACGTGTTAGTAATCCAATTGTAGGCGGTTCGTGTGTGGATCTCGTCAGCATATCGTCGCAAACAGGTGTGTAACTAACACCCTCTTTCTTAGTCTGGATCGGCAAAAGTCGAAAAGCCGAAATGCCGAAAACTGGTATTTTGTAGATTTGCGAGTGTGCGAATGCTCGTGAGGTAAATCGATTAATGTTTTTGGTAAGCTGCAAAATTTGGACTGCAAAGTGCATGATTTCTGTGCCCTCGATATTTTTGGGCTTAATGGGCCAAAATTGGAATGATGGGCCAACGGGCCCAATTCGGTAAGAACCCTCGGTACGTGATTCTGTAGTACGTGAAAGGTAGGAATATGCATGAAAAATCCTAAAATAGATAAATTACTGAAATACCTTTAAAAGTGAAAAATTTACAGTTTTACCCCTAGTAGATAAATTATCGAAATACCCCTAGGGTTAAATTGACCTAAATGCATGTTTGACTGTTGTTATTTATTGCATGCCATGTTGTTATTATCTGATGCATGGGATTGGGATATTGACGGAGGAAGTACTGAAAGTGACTTGTCCACGTACTGGAGGCTTTGCCTCAATTTACTGTTAACTGAGCAGCAAGGCTGCAACTGTGGAGTGTTGGGCTGGGTGGGTTGAGCTATTCCCCACATGGAGTGTATGGCTGGTACGGGTGGAGTGTAGTGGTTGGTGGGTTGAGTAGTCTCCCCAAATGGGCTTGCATATGTTTACTGGTGTTGCATGTATTTTGAAATGGGCCTATGGGCCATACTGTTATCTGAATAAGGAGCTAAGGCCTAGTTTATTGTAATCTGAAAAGGGCTCTGGTCCAGTGCCACTGTTACCTGAATGGGCTTAGGCCCAATAGGCTTGAGCTGACTTGGGCTTTGAATGGGTTTTCCTTACACACTGAGTTTTCCCAAACTCACCCCTTTTATTTTCATCCATGTAGGTAATCCCCAACCATAGTGGGCTTGGAGCTGTGAGGGAATTCGGAGTGGCCACCCGTTCTGAAAGTTTGATTTTCTTCTGGTGAACTGGACATCCTTTTTTTTACGTTTGAAGTTTTAGGTTTTTAAATGTAATAAGGCCGCTTAATTATTTTTTATGGTGTTAATATGTGTTACTAAGATAAGTATTACTTATTTTAACTGTTGAAGTTGGAAAGTTTTAGGGCACGTTTTCAAAAACAACAATTGATTTCAAAATAATACGAAAACAAACAAAGCTTCCATAATGAAAGTATTTTCCAAAATTAATCACTTTTCCTAAAAATGACTTAATCAAAATCGGTTTCCTAGAAATATCCATGATGTTAAGGTGTGGCAATGGCGGTATGCATGTCTAGGATTGGATCCAAAGGGAGCTTGGTACTTAAGCAGTCCGATGGACTCACCGCCTCTTTTCCGATTTCCTACCTGGTGCACAGCTTCCATTCACTTTAACCTATAATGAAATTATCTTTTAAAACACTAAGTAAGTTTTTTCTGGATCAACAATATAAAATGTTTTAAACGCTTCGATGTGGCATGTCGGATCCAGTCATAACGTCTGGGCCGGGTTTGGGGTGTTACAAGATGGACATGGTGACAATGATCATCATTAATTGCAACCTCTAATATTTCCCATTGAAATAAATTTTTGCAGAACAGGATGGAATGATGTCCAGGCATACAATGCACCTTCAAATTTTATAAGTAAGTTTCTCTTGTTTTGTTTTAATTATTCCTTGGTTCTCATAAGTATTTGAGATGGTACCCCTATCTTTCTCCTAGTAATTTATGTTAGAGTATGCCCAAGGACCAATCATAAGATGATTATAACAACATACTTATTTTACCTCATTTATTAACATAAGGCATTACCATTACTATTTCAGTTTCTTTTTTTTGTACATAAATAAACTATTTTCTAATAATGTCCTGAGAATAATATGATTATTCTTAAAAGGTCCTTAGTCGAGTATTATTCTAGGCTTGGACAATAATAATGCATTAAGACTAACATGTATCTTATTGATGACAAAGTGTTGTCATTGAAATGGGATGTCAAAATCAATACATGAGTATGTGTGTTAGAGAACAACATATTGGAATGACACGCTATGAGTATGTTCCTTGGATTATTATGTAATAGTCACAACATTACTCATAGTGATTGTAACACCCCTAACTCATATCCGTCACCGGAACAAGGTTATAGAGCATTACTGGAGTTACAGAACAAACATAATTAATTCATGTCTTTTACTATTTATATCTGAAACAAATCATAATTCAATCATGTTGTCCCTTAAAAGGACCCTCGAGGTCCTATTTATACATTATAAACAAGTTGGGACTAAATCAAAAACTCAGAGAATTTTTCGCAAAATTTTCAAAATTTTCTTAAGTGCAGGGGACACACGCCCGTGTGGTCAAGCCGTGTGGCTCACACGACCAAGAGACATGCCCATGTCCCAGGCCGTTTGGGCATTCGATATGAGGCACACGGTCGTGTCCCAGCCTATGTTCAAATTAGGGTAGCTACTGACTTGGGTCACAAGGCCAGCTACACGCCCGTGTGCTAGGCCGTGTGGGCAATTTAATTTTCAAAAATAGGTGTAGGATTCACACGGCCAAGACACACACCTGTGTGTTCAGCCTTGTGTATCACACGACTGAGACATACACCCGTGTCTCTACCCTGTGAAAAATTGAGCATTTTGTTCTCAATTTTTAAGATGCAGGAGACAAATGACAAAACCACACACCCATGCGCATGGCTGTGTGTAACACCCCTAACCCGTATCCATCGCCAGAATAGGGTTACGTAGCATTATCGAACTTATCAATTAAACAATCATACAATTCTCAAATCCCAACAAACATCATTCAAATACAATCATATAGTCCCTAATACAAGCCTTTGAGGCCTAAAACAAACATTAGAAGTGGTTCAAGACTAAACCGAGAACTCAGGAGAATTTTTGGAAAAACATAGAAAATTTTCTAAGTACAGGGGACACACGCTCGTATGCCCGGCCGTGTGTCTCACATAGCCAAAGACACGCTCGTGTAACAAGCCGTGTGAACATTCAAAATGGGATCACATGGCCATGTCCTAGCCCATGTCCAACCCAGTGTAACTCACTAACTTAGGTCACACGGCTAACCACATGCTTGTGTGACTAGCCCGTGTGTAATAGCCCGTTTTTGGTCAAATCAGAACAGTGCTTTTGGGACCAAAAATCTAAAGTTGAAATATTTATTTTATTATTATTTTAATGTCTACAGCGTGAAAATATGTTTGTGTGAAATTTTTGTTAAGAAATTTTATCGTTTGATTAGTCAATTTGATAAAAAGAACTAAATCACGTAAAGTGTAAAAGTTGTGTTCTATTAGCTAAAGGTGTCTAATAGCTATATAACCGTAAAGTTAAAACCCTTAAGTTGTAGTTAGACCACTGGTTGTCTAGATGGACATTTATGGACTTATAATAAGTGATTTAAGTGATTAATACTAAAGGTTAAAATAGTACATTATAAAATAACATAGTAAAATAGTAGAAAATGTTGTATCATCTTCTTCACTAAGTATCCACCACCAAAAATAAGGGTTTGAAAAGCCATTAGAGAGCTTGAAGCATTCGGCACATTCAATTGCTAGCATGTAAGTGATTTTGACTCGATTTTTAGTGATTTCTATGTTTTTGAAATCGTTCAACTAGGTCTAGCAAGCCCAAGGACTAATTTGCAAAATTGTTAAAGATTTTGAATGTTTCAATTGATGAATACATGTGTATTTGATGATCGGTTTTGAATGTTTGATGATAGTTATACAAGTTTTGTTAAGTGATTTTTAGTGAAAATGCAAATTAGGGGTTAAATTGTGAAATGCGCAAACTTTGTGGTTAAAATGTGAAATAAATGAAAAAAATGGGCTGCTAAGGGCATAATAGTAATTCTTCTAGGCTTGGGTTGTGATGAAATTGAATGAATTTTGTTTTATAAGCCTATGGACTAAATTATAAAAGTGGTGAAACATTAGGGGAAAATGTGTAAATGTGCTTAAATGTGTGTTTTGAATTAAATTGAATACAGAAATTATTAAATAAGTTAATTTTGAATATATTTAGATCAAGAAAAGTGAAATTTGGATCTAAAACGGGGGAAAACTAAAGTTATCGACTAATTGAACTATTTCGTCGTTTTCACATCCGAGGTAAGTTCGTATATTATAAGTTTTGATATAAATGTATCTCATATATTTTGATATTTCACAAATTGTGAATACGAGACTATGGATATGATCGATAGTGATTCGACGATGATTCAACTTTTGAAATCCTGGTTGAACCTTAGGAATAGTTTAGGATACTAGTGACATGTCATTAGAGGATACATTGATTTGGCTTCAAGCCATGATATTTGCACTTCGGGTGCGAGTTATACCGATTTGGCTTCAGGCCATGAATATCGGCTGAATTAGCTTCGGGCCATGATATCAATATTTCAGATATAAGCTACCTTGATTTAGCTTTGGGCTATGGTATAGGTACTTAGTGTGCGAGACTCTTGAGTATCCGACTTCTATTCTAAATGGTTCAACGAGTAAATGAAAGATGTGATTTAGTATGAGAATGATATGAGATGGTACAGGTACGTACGTGACATGTATAAGCTTTTGTGTGAATAAACTTGTGAAGAATGTGATTAATATCATAATTGTGTATATGAAAGGTTTGTTAGCTAATTTATGGTAAGTGTTGATAGATTCAAATTGTTGAATCATAATTTTGAGATTGAATTGAGTTTATTTTATACAAGTTTACTAAGCTTTATAGCTTACTTTATTTATTTTTCCTATATTTTATAGTGTTATCAAGCTAGCTCGGATTTGGGGATCGTCGAAGATCGCTTCACACTATCCACCTATCACTTGGTACCTATGAATTTTGGTATTTTGAGTATTTGGCATGTATAGGGACTTTGGTCATGTTGGTTATGTTTTGGTAATGATTTTGGCCATTTGAATTGGCTTGTAAATATGCTATGTTCTAGTTTGTATAAACAACCATGAGTTATTTGGAGTTATTTTAGTATAGTGGAATCATGTATTGATATATGTGTTTATGCTTTGTGGTATGAGTTATATGTTGGTTCACTACAGGAAAATAGACTTTTAGCGGCGTTTTTTTTTTGCCTTTAGCGGTGTTTATAAGCGCCACTAATACTTTTAGGGAAAGCGCCGCAAAAAACGTCGCTATATACACCGCCGCAAAAATTAGTGGCGTTTTTTAGAAAAAAATACCGCTAAAGACCAGGACCTTTAGCGGCGCTTTTTTAAAAAACGCTGCTAAAGACCAAGACCTTTAGTGACGCTTTTATAAAAACGCCGGTAAAGACTAGGACCTTTAGCGGCGCTTTTATAAAAACGCCGCTAAAGACAAGGACCTTTAGCGACACTTTTTCCACAAACGCCGCTAAAGGTCATGACCTGTAGCGGCGCTTTTCACACAAACGCCGCTAAAGGTGATGACTTGTAGCGGCACTTTTCCCACAAATGCCGCTAAAGATCATGACTTTTAGCGGCGCTTTTCCTAAAAACACCGCTAAAAATATAACCTTTTAAAAAATTATTTTATTTTAATTAAATAATATTTATTTCTATGTTAAAATATTATATTATGTTTAATTTTTGAAATTTGAAATCTAAACTATATACTTTAAGGATAAATAAAAAATATTAATTAAATGAAATTTTCCATTAAAATTTAAATTTCAAAACTAAATATAAAAATTAATGAATTTAAATTTAATACATAAACATTGATTTAATATGTAATTTAATACATAAACAGCTATTTCACTACCGCAACTAGGGCAGATCTAGCTTTTGTGAAAATAGCAATGAGAGATCCCAGTTGCAACTTATCATTGCACCCAAAACTCAATCGATACCTGCAAATGGTAAGACATATCAATTGTAGCCATTAGCTACTACTATCTGATATACTTTCCACAATCAACACCTATTATACAATATCAAGAACAGAATGAAATATGATTATCAAATTAACATCTCTTTGAACATATGAAAACAAAGAGATATTTAATCGTCACTTCTTTCATGATTCTAAAACAATGCCAATAGCATTTTTAAATACCATCTACTAGTCAATTGTTCTTCAATCTCCTATCTAAGCGTATTTATGTTGATGAAGCAAAGTTCCACATTGCCCCAATTAGAACATTCAACAACTTGGCCAAAAAGTTTATCAGAAAAAAAAAACCTTGACCAAAAAGGAAAAAGGAAAACTTCCAACAGCTAACAAAAAGCCTTTGTAAAGGAAATACTAGATCTCAAATGTGGCGGCTAGCAATAATAAATAAAATCAACTAATGGAGCTAAAACATCATTTGGCTAAGAATGCTCTAAATGAAACTCCAAATCAGGCACTTACATAATACTTGCAATAAAAGTCTTAAGCTATACATTAAATAAATTATGCTTATTTACCAAATTGTCTTGGGCGTACTTCTCTTTCTTTTTGGTTCTTTTATAATTATAACCAGTTTTATGATACATTCATTGTTCAGAGCATCAAATATTTATCAATTATTTATGTGTTAGCTGAGAGAGAGAGAGAGAGCAGTAGCAGCAGAAATAAGTACTTACTCTATGTCTGCCAAGTCATTGATTAACTGAACTTGAACATCTGAGGGCATTTTAATCTTAAAAACAAACCTGTTAAAAAGTGTAATGCATGAATAATTACCCAAAAAAAAATTAAAGAGTGGCCATTTATAAGTCAAAACAGACATGGCACTTACATTGTCACTTCCCTTACAATATCGATCAGGGCCAATCCTTTCCTGGTCTTTGTTTCAGATACTCCTACAAAGAGTTAACCAAAGAATAAAGAAACAGTTTTAAAGAGAATAAAAAGTAGATCTACAAACAAGAATTTTACTAATTGCACAACAGAGAGATTGAGAGAAATACATTTGAAACTCTCTGCAAATGACTCATTCAGAAGCCAGTAAGATATTTGCTCGATGTCTTTAGGCAATGGATTTCCAGTACAGAGATACACGGCTTCTTCTATAATCTTCTGAGAAGCCATGTGTGTTGACTGCATGCAGTAAAAAAGTCATTAACAATGCCACTCTTGCATATTCATGAATAACACCGACCACTTCATAAAAATAGGCATCTTACTCGCCCAAATCCCCCCGTCAATAAGGAAAATAATGTCTATTCATGCACTTGAGCACTTGGTTCAGAGACATCCCCATAGGAGCCTGCTTTAAGTCACAAATAGTTTTATTAAAATATTAAGTTAGTATTCGAGTTTTTTTTTAATTTAACATGTTAGCATAATTTTAAATCATATAATTAAAAATATATTTTTTATATAAGAGAAAGGAGGAAGGACTGTTTTAACTGTAACACAAGCATAATGATTACTAGAACAATACTTTTTTAACTGTAACACAAGCATAATGATTACTAGAACAATACTTTTTTAATGTATTAGCTAAATAAATATTAATTTAGTCTATATTTGATAAATTGAAACATTAAGTAGTGAAAAAATAAATTTGAAAATATTAAGTGTTGAATTTAAGTTATAAAATTTATTTAGTGTACTCAAAATTGAATATTAAATATAATTAGATTGTTTGATAAATGATAATACAATCTTAAATGAAATATATTTTATTTTATTCTATTTTCTATTAAGTGATAAGTAGGTCTATGTCTACTTATCATTTTCTACACTTTTTTGTAGAAAAAAATTCTATCTAGTAGTTTTTACTAAAGATTATCAAATTAACACTTTATCAAACATGACATTAATTTAGTAGCTTATTAAATATATATATATATCAGAGTAACATATCGATGCCAACGTATGAAACGTTGACTTACTCGCACACATATATCGGAGTCACAGATACTTCCAGGTGCCAACTTTAAATTGACCAAAATATACATATATTCATTAACAAAGTTATTATTTACTACCAATGGCACAACATCATCATATATTCGAATTCATATATGTATATATTTATCATGATTTACACTTTAATATCACATGCATATACTTCATTTAGCCGAATATTAACTTGCCATTATTATACAAATAATCAACATTTTCACATATATAGATCATATTATCACTTTAATTAGGAAAAAAGAAATCCATCCTATCCAATTAAAACTAGCGTTCACATCACCTTAACACATAAATTAGACAAGGCTACACCACCCCTCTGAAGAGCAATGAGATAATGTGGTAATGTAACACCACTTTTGCCACAAAGCAAATAACAGATCGAAGCCAACCTGTTGTTTCTCTGACTTACACTTCTTAAATAAGTAACTATCATTGTACAACAATTTACGCAGAAACAGTATAGGAATAAGTAGTTTAAACACCTGCAAAATGTTCAAAGCCTTTCTCATGTCACCATTGCTAAGCCGTACTAGTGCTACCAAGCCACTATCAGGTACATCAAGCCTAGTCCAATGAAGCGAAAATTGGTAACAGTATTCAGGTGAAAGATTCAAAGATATGATCCAAAGAACAAAAGGTAAAGCCATTTAAATATGCTAACACACGGATTTTCATTCTTTGACAACTCTAATAAAAAAATTGCAAATGACTTGAGCCAAATATATGATGTTGACAAATCATTTTTTTTATCATTTAGGTAGAAGGTCATGGCATTCACTCTTCCAATATATGATGTTGACAAATCAAGATTGAAGAGGACAGAAATGAGTTACAGATATGTACTTGGATCCCAAAAATAGAAATGCTTTTCTTTATTTTCCTAATAATTTACCACTATACTATTTATTATGCTATTCTTTTCTTGGATTTATATCAGAAACAGGTCTTGGGAGTTGAAATTTGTGGGGATAGCGTATGTACTCACATGCTCAGTATATCCTGAACAATTGGGTATGGTGAACAATTTAAATACACATACTAAGATCTCTGGTTTTGTCCAAATATTCACATATAGACTTAGTTGGAAAAGTAGGATAAATTTGAAGGAGATTAAATAAATTATGCAGCCACTTCAAATAGAAGACAGACTCATTATGATCGAGTTCTAGATAACATATTAGTTTAATTAAAACAATGAAAGCTACCAAACTTTATAGGCTGCTAAAAAATAACCTAAGGAAAGCTGGGTTTGATATTAAAAAATATATAAATTTGGTTTGTATCCGAAAAAGCAATAATCTTAAAATAATTAGTGGGATCATCATATTTGACAAGTTTGGATCATTATTTGTGCTTCGAAATTTGTTATAAGAGAAAATAACACAAAAGGTATTGAGAACAAAAAATTCAACAGTGTTTGTTCGATGTGGTTATCCCATTCGACCGACCAAAGTCCCAAAAGCAGTTTATGGGTCCTATATATGAATATTGTTTATGTTTGACTTAACTTTTAACACCAAAAAGAATCAATTAACAGAAACAAGAAAGGAGGAGAAGAGATCGAGCCAGATCTGGGAATACCTTTAGGGATTGTGAGCAGAGGCTGAGAAGAGCAATTGCAAAGGCAAGGTGGGCAAGTGTTGGAAGTGTGGCTGAAGGCTACTAATCCTTCCATGAAATGCCAATAGACACAACGGAGAACCGAATCAAGACTGCTGCTGGAGAGTTTCTTGATTGAAAACAGCAACGGAGGGGTGAGATGGGGGTGTTTTGAGAATATGATTTTAGGGGGAAAAATTAGGGGTTTCAGAGGGTGAAAATTTAGGAATAAAACCACGCCCTTTTGAGATTTATTTGTGGCGTTTTTTATAAAAACGCCGGTAAAAAATTATTACATTTTTGCTCTGTTAAAATTTTTTTTTAATTTTATTTTACTTCAAAAAAAGTTTTTATTTTATATGTTAAAAATTATTAGTTAAATAATTTTATAAAATATTTATTATTACTATTTTTTATAAATTAGTTTTTATAAATAAAAAATTAAGTACTCTGAAAATAAATATCGTGTATTTTAATAAGAAAATAAATAATAAATGGCTGTCATTAATTATTAAGTTAAAATTATCCAATGTAAGAAATTAATTTCTCACATATCAAATTTCTATTAAAGATTGAGACATTAATCATGATTTTATATTATTCTTTCCGATCTAATCTCCATTTCATTAGGGATATTTCTTCCTAACTAAAATATAACTATTTTGTTAGGATTCGATGTGGAATGATTTTAGTTTTTGTATTTCATTTTTATTTGTTATAATCTGGTCCTATCCATACCTATCCATATCAATGATCTGTTACTTTTTTATTTATTTATCAATGTTTTTTTAAATATAATATTTAAATATATCAAATGGTTTAGATTAAATATTTTTAAATATAAAAGTATTAATTGATTGTAAAAAATTTCATCATTTAACAAATCTTAAGTAAACTTTAAATCCTAAACCATTTAATATATATAAAGTTTATCTATTATCTCTTAAATAATTTAAACTATAATCATAATTTTAATATATTAAAATTAATATTATCTTTTTTACAATTATATAAGAAATTATTTAATATATAAATTAAAAAACACTAATTAATCTAAACCCTAAATTCCTAGCTCCTAACCCCTAAACCTTAAATAATAAAACATAAACCCTTAACCCTAAACCTTAAACCCCAATACCCTAAAACTTAAACCCTAACCTTTAACCCATAAACCATAAACCATAAACCATAAACCATAATCCCTAAACCCATAATACATAAACCTTACAATAGTATCTCATAAACATTAAACCCTTAACCATATACCGTAAACCCTAAAATATAATGATAATTAATTCAATATTTTAAAATTAATACTATCTCATTTACAATTATATAAGAAAATAATTATCATATAAATTAAAAAACAATTAGTCATATACCAAAAATCTTTAAAATTATATTAAATAATATTATTTTAATTTTTTCTATTTTTGTGGCGTTTTTCAAAAAATGACGCTAAAGATCGAGCATTAGCGGCGTTTTTTAAAAAGCGCCGCTAAAGGTGTACATATAGCGGCGTTTTTAGAAAAGCGCCGCTAATTCTCGATCTTTAGCGGCATTTTTAGAAAGCGCCGCTAAAGCCACCAAAGGCTCAACACAAAACGGCAACGCTGTGTTAATTTTTTTGCTGCGCTTTCTAAAAAGTGCCGCTAAAGGTGTACATATAGCGGCGTTTTTGAAAAAGCGCCGCTAAAACTCAATCTTTAGCTGCGTTTTTGGGAAGCGCCGCTTATGCTCGTTCCTTAGTGGCGTTTTTCATTCAAACGCCGCTAAAAACGCCGCTAAAAACCAATTTTGCTGTAGTGGTTGTGTGATGCTTGGTGGCTATAGGTAATATGAGTGTCAAATGGTTGAGCTAAAGATAATGGTATGCTTATGAAATTATGTTTAATATTGCAATTTGAGTTTAGCAATTTTTTTTATGATTTAAGGAAGTAAAGTTTTGTACAATTGGTAGGGTATGTTTTGGTGAATTGTGTTTATGTAAAATGGAAGTATGTAATGTGCAGGATTTATGTTTGAATTGGCTTGTTTAGATGATTAGATATGCTATGTGTTGGTGATAATTGATGTAGTGCAGGTATATGTAAGTTTGGGTGGCAAAATGGCTTGGTAAATAGCCTATTTTTGTCTACACGGGTAGAGACATGGGCGTGTGTCTCGGCCATGTGTGACACATGGTTATGTTACATGGCCATGTAACCCCTAGTGTTGAAATTAAAATCAAGTCAGTATCCTTCACACGACCTCACACACAGGCGTGTTGTGACAGCCCAAAATTGACCCTAGTCGGGAAGTGGTTTCGGGACCGCTAAACCGAGTCACCGAAATGTTCGAATGTGATATTTATGGTCTAGAATATGTAATTATGAATGTGTGAAAATTTCAAGCTTCGATTTAGTCGATTGCATGTGAGTTTTAGTAAATAGGACTTATGTGAGAAAATTTTGAAATGTGATAGGTCAAAGCATAAGGACCTATTAGTGCATGTTGAAAAAGGGGGACTTGCATGTCAATTTCCCCCCTCTATTAGTAGTGGCCGGCCATGACAAGCATGGTAGACCAAGTGTGATGGGCAAGAACATGTCATAAACATGTTGAGTTAGTGTTTCATAGGAAGTATGATAAAATAAGGAGCATGGGCATAAAATAATGAAAGGGAATATGATGAAAACAAAAAAAAAAGTGTGTGGTTGTTTCCCCCCCATTGCCGTGAGTTAAAGAAAAGAAAAGAAAAATTTTGTTCATCCTTTTTCATCTTCTTTTGGCCGAAAATTCTAAGGAAGGAGGAAGGAGTTCTTGCTTCATGTTTGGTTTGGAAGAGGATTAGGAGGAGGTTTGGCCATACTTGTATCTAGATCAAGGTATGTTTGAGGTTGTGCCATGAGATTCATGCATGTTTTTTTAGTTGCTAGCTTGAGTTCTAATTAGCCCATGGTTCAAATCTTTGCTATGTCATGGGGATGATATTCGGCCTAGGTGGATTTTGTATTAATGCCATTGCATGCTAAATATGAAGCTTGTTAATGATGCATGTGATGGTGGATTGATGATTCTTGAATCTTCTTTTTAGCATTTTTGAGTGAGCACATATGTGCATTGGTTGCTAGATGGAGAAGAATCGGCTAGCAAGTTGTGTGCTAAGGCCGAATATAATTTTTGTATATTAATGAGTAATGCATGTGTTAAATTGATGGAAAGGGAGAGGATGCTTTACTAGTGTATATATGTGTGTATTAGCCAAGTTTTGAACTTGAAACAAAATGGTGTTTAGTCAATACAAGTGACCATACTTGTAGAATGTATTAAGTGTTGCAATCGGCCCCAACATAGACATGCATATTCGGCCATAGGAAGGAGATTGGTGTTGCATGTATTCGGTCAGAGGCAAGCATATTGATGCTTTTGTCTTGGCTTAGAAAATTCGGCCAAGGGGGAAAATTAGCCAAAATGTTGAGTTTGATTCATGATTTCGTACATATGTGACTTTAATGTCTAATGTATAAATATGGGCTAAGTGCCTTGTGTTCCTCTTTTCGATGCTCAAATGATTAAATCAATTTATTTGTTTAATTAAGCTCAAGAGCAAAGGGGAACTAAATCCGATAAAGGGAAGGAAAAAGTGGTCGAATAGCTATCGGAATCGTTCGACAACATCCGAGGTAAGTTCTTGAGTAAAAGAGCTTAAATTATGATTTGATTAGATCATGTTTTAAGCAAATCAAAATCATGCTCTTTGTGTGTGGCTATTGAGCTGAAATTGCAAGAATGATAAGTGTCTTGTGTTTGAGTTTTGCTAACGAAAACGAAATACGAATGTACCATGATTTATTGTTAAATGTGCATGGTTATTTGAATGATGTCCGGGCTAAGTCCCGAAGGCTTTGTGCTAAGTGACCATATCCGGACTAAGATCCGAAGGCATTTGTGCGAGATACTAATTCCGGGCTAAGCCCGAAGGCATCTGTGCGAGTTACTAAATCCGGACTAAGATCCGAAGGCATTTGTGCGAGTTACTAAATCCGGGTTAAGTCCCGAAGGCATTTGTGCGAGTTACTATAACCGGGCTATGTCCCGAAGGCATTTGAACGAGTAGCTATATCCGGTTAAATTCCGAAGGTACGTGATTTGGGAATGAATGATCTTGCTGTAAAAATTTCAGTTAATACGCTTGAAACATCCCAACATTAAGGTATGTTTCGTATGTGCTTTGAATTAGTTGAGCCCTTACAAATAAGTATTCGCTCAGTTGATAAATGAGCTACCGGCCTTTGGCTGAGTTGATCTTTGTGTATGAATAAAAGGATTGGTAATGTGAAGTAAGTATGATATTGAAAAATTGTGCATATGAAATTATCCGTTTAGCTACATGAATGCTATACTTTTGTTGTGCTGGAATCCCTTGCTCAAAACTTACTAAGCATAAATTGCTTACTCCGTCTCCTTGATTCTCTGTTTTATAGATGTTGGTTCTCCAGCTATCGGACTCGGGATTTTGAAGTCGAAGTCACCCACACTATCAAAGCCCCCCCTTTTGGTACAATTTTGGTTGAACTTCGAAATGGCATGTATAGGACTACCCTTTTTGTTGGGGGTCATGGACCCTTTGGACTTGTATAATTTTGGATAGCCATGCGAAAATGGCTTATATATGTTTGAGTATAATGTTATAATCATTTGGTATGGATATGGTTATTGAGAGGTGTGGATATGCTTATCAAGGATTGGCCATGGGAATGGTTAATCACTATCATAAATTGTGCTATTTATGCTAAAAGGGCTAGTTGAATCATGGAAACTATGAAATAGGTAAAGTCTACCTTAAAGGCAGATGCTGACAGCAGCAGTGATGTAGATTTGGAAAATCACTAAAAATAGTAGGAATGGAATTAAATAGTGAATAAATTATGTAAACAAACCTTGATGAATCTATTTTCATAGGAAAGTAATGAAACGATCATATGGATAGTATGTTAAGAGATATTCAGGTTCTCGTAAGACAGGGCCAGAACAGTTTCTGGATTCCCTGTTTCGACTTTGGAAATTCATTATAAATTAACCAGAGATAATTAGGAGTCATGCCATATATGTATAGATTCCTCTTTGAGTCTAGTTTCTATAGAAACAAACGACATCAGTATTGAAGCCCTGTACAGGGAGATATCCAAGTCGTAATGCGCAAAGTTCAGTGTAGTCAATCCCTATAACATGGGAGATTTTGACTAATAAACTGTACTAATTGGCCCAACCAAAAATTCTAGAAAAAAATATGTAGATGGGCATATAAGTCTAGTTTCAGGGAAAATTTACGGAACTGGATTCCGAGTTTCTGAACTCAAGATATGATTTTTTTAAGCGACTAGTACGCAGATTGGCAGTGTCTGGGAAATTTTTTTATAAGTGGT
This sequence comes from Gossypium hirsutum, assembly GCF_007990345.1. Lineage (NCBI taxonomy): Eukaryota > Viridiplantae > Streptophyta > Magnoliopsida > Malvales > Malvaceae > Gossypium > Gossypium hirsutum. The sequence continues at coordinate 64,179,102 of NC_053429.1, read as the reverse complement.
TTAAAGTCTGTTAACACCTCGTGTTCGACTCCAGTGACGGTCTCGGGTTCGGGGTGTTACACGTGTCACTTGGCTGTGTGGCATAAGTCAGTATACCCTACAGGTTTGGCACGGCCTAACACACGGCCTGACACACGGGCGTGTATGGCCATTTTTAGGGCACACGGGCTAGCCACATGAGCGTATGTGTTGGTCGTGTGGCCCAAGTCAGTGAGTTACACGGGTTGGGACACGGCCATGAGCTCCGATTTCAACTGTACACACAGTCTATGACATGGGCATGTTTGTTGCCCGTGTGAGACACACGGTTGGGCCACACAGGTGTAACACCCCTAACCCGTATCTATTGCCAAACTAGGGTTCAAGGCATTACCGGACAAAATTGGAACAGTAACATTCATTTCATAAGCATCGAAGCATTAAAGATCAATCATCAGTATAGAGTCCCTTATATAGGTCATCGAGACCTTAAACATGTATTAGAAAGGGGTCGAGACTAAATCGAACACATAAAAAATTTGTCCAAAATTTTAACATTTTTCAAACAAGTACAAGTCACATGCCCATTTGAACAAGCCGTGTGCCTTACACAACATTAGACATGCTTGTGTGTGTAGGCCGTGACAAAACAAGGCATACATACTGACTTGCTCACACGGCCACAAGACATGCCCGTGTGCTTTGGCTGTGGTCGAATCTGACTTGGGCCACACGGTTAGCCACAAGCCCGTGTGCTTTGGCCATTCTCGAGCCTGACTTACAAATGTAGAGTACCCTAAGGGACACACGGCCGTGCAACATAGCCATGTGTCACACACGGCTGAGACACACGCCCGTGTCCCTACCCGTGTGGACAAAAATAAGCCATTTTAATAGCCAATTTTCCACCCCAAATGGGTCAAACCTATAAGTACCAAACCAAGCATATTTACACTTCAATTTCAACCAATTTCTATACCAAACCTTACAACATTCATGACACAACATTATCAACCATTTACACGCTTATAAACTCAACTCAATTGTGCCAAAACATAAGACCAAATCATATCAAAACATATGTTCTCATAATCTCTAAACTCATGACCAAATGTTATACCGAAACTTACAAAACTTACCATTTCTCCTAGCCATTCATAAACACATCAAATAGATTATTCTGCATCACATTTCATATACCAAAATCAAAACATAAACACAACCTTATCAAACCATATCACATGGCTAAATATAGACATTACAAAACCTATCCAAAGTACTTTTAGCCTATACATGCCATACTTTACTAGATACATTTTCAAAAGGTACCAAAATGAGATTCATTAGTGTGGTGATGTTCCTTGACGATCCCCGAGCTCACAGTAGCTTCGATATCTATAAGAACAATGCAAACATACACAGAGTAAGCTTTCAAAAGCTTAGTAAGCTCGTACCAAAAATTATTAACAGTTTATAAAATGTAAAACATCAACACCGGGGTACTTATTAATTCTTAATTCATCTATCAATTCTATTCCAACACCATTCATATATTTATACCAATTCAATGAACTTCATATGCATAACATCATCTATCACATAGGTATCATACATACCTGAACCTTCCCGTATTTAGTCATTTTCATTCTCATCTCTCGTTCAGATATTTTAAGACTTTCCGAAGATTATTCATACTTTAACATCCGCACACTTAGTGCTTTAAGGGTTAGCCGAAGCTAGAACGATTCTGCACACTTAGTGCCATCTGAATTAACCGAAGCTATCTCGATATCGCACAGTTAGTGCCTCAAATAGCCGAAGCTAGAACGATTCTACACACTTAGTGCCATCTGAATTAACCGAAGCTATCTCGATATCGCACACTTAGTGCCTCAAATAGCCGAAGCTATTTTGAATCGCACACTTAGTGCCAAATACCATTGATTTATCATCGTATTCAACCATAATCAATTATATATATGCAATCTATGTATAATCCAAGCATCAAAATAAAAATATTTGCAACATCATGTTTTACGTATGAACTTATCTCGTACTCGGAATTATCGACTCGGACTGTTTACTCTATAATCTTCGACTTCCCTCAGTCTAAAGTTTGAATTCCTCTTTTCTTGATCTATATGTATTCAAAATTAATCCTTTTATTCACTAAATCATTCAAACCAATCCATATACACACAATTAGGGCATTTTGCAAACTAACCATCACATTTTCACATTTTGACACTTTAATCCCTAAATCACAAAATCACAAAATATGCAAAATTTGCTTGTACACCAGCTTAGCCAAATTCTCCTAGTACTCATACTAGTCCACACATTTCATTTATTTCACATTTTAGTCCCTCAATTTCTCATTTTCAAAATTTAGTCCATTTTACTCAAAATCATAAAAAATCCAAAGACAAAACATGTAAACCCAACATCAAACTTTCATTTATCAACAACTAACTTTACAAAGCTCATAATTTCATCAATGGTACATTTCAAAATCATCATTAAAATTAGAAATTGAGGCATGGATTTGATAGTATACGAAGCAACGATTACAAAAACATAGAAATTATCAAAAACAGATCAAAACACATACCTTAATCAATGAAAATCAAGACCGAACCCTAGCTCGTATTTCTTTTCTTTTTCTTTTGATGATTTTGGCAACATAAGCATGAAATGAGCTTATTTTAAGCTTGTTTTTTTATTTTAATTAACATATAATCTAAATGAAAATTTTTCCCTTTTATTAAACCATTATAAATTCACATATATTAAGGCTATAAATGTCCATTATACATGTAAATGGCATAATAACCACATAAGGACCTCTCAATTATAAAGCCAAGTCAAATGGGCACTTTTAACATCTAGCACATAGTTTTTACATTTTACGCGATTAAGTCCTTTTTACTAAATTAAGCACACAAACATTCAAATTTTCAGACGAGACTTTCACACATGCTAATTCACACATCATAAACATAGGAAATAATATTTAAACATTTCTCTTATGCGGATTTGTGGTCCCAAAACCACTATTCCGACTAGGGTCTAAACCGGACTATTACAACGGACGTGTGTCTCCTGTTTTTGAGAAAATTTCTTAAGTGCTCAAAAAGTTTCCAAAGTTATCAGTTTAGTCCCGAACCACTCTCAATATATGTTTAGGGCCTCGTAGGCTCGTATTAGGGACAAATTGATTGAGATTGAATGGTGAATGCATGAATTGTGAAAATGTATGCTAAATGAATGTTTAATTGTTTTTTAAGTTCGTTAATGATCCGTAACCTTATTTCGGCGTTGAATACGGGTGAGGGGTGTTACACCGTGTACCCTTCGAAATGGCTTCACACGCCCGTGTGCCAGGCTGTGTGAAAACTGGAGGGTATACTGACTTATGCTACACGGCCAAGTCACACACCTGTGTGCTGAGCTGTATAGAGCTACTGACTTGGTTTCTAAATAAATACCAGAGGACACATAGCCGTGTCACCTAGCCATGTGCCATACACGGCTGAGACACACGCCCGTGTCTTTTCCTGTGTGGACAAAAATAGGCTATGTTTTAAGCCACATTTCTCACCCAAAATGATGTCAACCTAGGTTCAACAATGCACAAACAAACAATGCATAAATAGGCATTTATAACCAACCAATTTCAAGCCAAAATCATATACTACCAATACCAACAACCAAAATGCTCATAAGCATCCCAAATAGCCATTCAAATTCATGCCAATTTCACATCCAAAAGTCGCCTAAATGATCAAACTCACCTATTAGACTTTGTGCTTAAATGAACATGTATACCAAATTGTCAAATTCAATCATTTTGTACTCAAAATACCAATTCACAGCAAGGTATTCACATTGCAATTTATAAACCAAATATCAAAAGCCAGTTACACATATATACATAACCAAGTATGCCAAAATAAGGCAAATCATATGGCTATACACATAACCAAAACATACATCACTTACAAGCCAAGTCAATTGGCTATATACATTACAAAAATATAGGCCATATTAACCACAACACCTATACATGCCATATAACCAAGTACACAAGTTCAAAAGTACCAAAATGATGGTTCGATAGTGTGATGAGATCTCCGACAACTCCCAATCTGAGCAAGTTTTGAAATCACTATAAAACATGGAAAATTAAACAGAGTAAGCTATTTAGCTTAGTAAGTTCATATGGCTAATAAGTATAACTTACCATTCATTCATAATTTAAGTAATTTAAACATAATATACCACAACTCTAATTAATCACAAGGCTAACATATATTCATCCCCATAGTAAATCATGTAACTCACAAATTTCATGGATTCAATGCTTATATGGTTTACGTACATACCTGCACTGATACGTATCAATCTCTTACCCTTTCATATCATTAATATACCTGTTGAACCATTTGGAATAATATCAGATACTTAAGAATCTCTCACCCTAAATGCCAATACATGGTCGAAACTATCTCAATCTCTCATATGTAAATGCTTATCTCGAGCTATCACTAGGTCTACTCACAAAAGCTGATGATCAAGACGTAGCTACATGGTGCTGCTCACACAAGCTGATGAGTAATCGCAACACATGCCAAAAAACTCATCCACAGGTAGAACGTATGGACCAACACCCAAAACACAATAACCCCTAATGACATGTCATTTGATCCTATCTATTCCTAAGGTTCAACCAAGATTTCACACGTCGCCAAATCTTTGTCAAATATTTCTGTGAAGTCGTATTTATCAATAATGTAATAATAAAGCATTTAAAACACAATTACATTAATGTTTATTAACATACGAACTTACTTCGATCACAAAAACAACGAATAGGATTGACTACTCCAATACTTTATCTTTCCCTCGATCTAGACCCGTACGTTGCTTTACTTTATCTATATAATCAAATTTAACTTATTCAAATATCATTCTATTCAATTAACCAAAAAATCATGTATTGGTAAAAATTACACTTTTGTCCCTTAAATTTTGAATTTTTTACAATTTAGCCCCTAGCTCATGAAAATGAAATATTCATGCAATTCAATTTCAACCCATACTAGCTGAATTCTATATAGACTCATAGCAGCCCAAAATTTTTATTGTTTCTCACATTTACCATATAAGTTTCACATTTTACAAATAAATCCCTATTTGTTATTTTCAACAAAAAATACTTTACAAATGCTATTTATCTAACAACAACCATTCATTTTCTACCATTAAACTTCAAAACACATACATATTTATCAATGGTAAAACCCTAGAATTTTAACAGTTTCAAAAATTAGTCACTAGGCTAGCTAAATTAGGTTACAACGACTCCAAAAACATAACAATCATTAAAAATGGAGTGGTAAAACATACCATGCAAGCACCATAACCTAACTAAACATTAGCTAGCATCCATGGAGTTTTCTTCTTGCAATATTCGGTGGAGGAAGATGATACAAAAATGACACCTTTTGTTTATTTCATAATTTACATTAACATAATTACTAATTTACTAAACTAACCTTATTAATTTAGTTTAAAAACACTTCATCTAATGTCCATATTTGTCCACTTACAATAACAATGGTCTACTTACAACATAACTCCATTAACCATTCCATATCATAGCCATTTAGTACTTTTAACTTATACAACTCTAATTTTGTATTTTTTTCATTTTAATCCTTTTTACTAAATTAAGCAAGCAAATGTCGAAATTTCTTAACAAAATTTTCATACATTCATACTATCATGCTGTAGACCTCAAAATAATAATATAATAAATATTTTGACCTCAGATTTGTGGTCGCAAAACCACTATTCTGATCTAACTAAAAATGGGCTGTTACACCGTGTATCACACACGGTTGAGACATACGACCGTGTGTCTACCCGTGTGGACAAAAACAAGGCCATTTCCAAGCTTTATTTCTCACTCAAATATTGCCTTGTACCTACATTAATACTTACATACATATACCAACCAATTCAAGATGTTAAAACTAAGCCAACATTAACATTATACTTGATATATCATCACATGTTTTCAAACTTACCTTTTGAAAGACATATATGTTTACCATAATTCAATCTAACCATACCAAGCACACATATATTAACCATATTATAACCTCAAGTATATATTTACTAAATATATCATTACTAGCCATTTCAATGGATAGACTACAAACAAACATTTACATGCCAACATTGGACAAGTTAGCCTATACATGCCATTATACCAAAATAAGTTTGCTATTTATAGCAAAACGTACTGAAGGATAATGTGATGATGCTCCGACTGATTCCAACCTTTACGAGCTTTCAAGCATTATAAAACAGAGAAAAGAAAACCGAGTAAGCATTTCAAATGCTTAGTAAGTTCGTATAACAAGAATTTAACTTACCAATCATGTACATTCAAAATAAGTATACAAACATGCATCCAAATCATTTTGCCATTTTCCTAATACATATGGTCTCAAGAAACTTGTTAGCCATGTATATCATGTAAACATCAAAAATCAAATATGAGCTCATCATGTAATAACTTTCATAAACGTATGCTTTTCATATCCTATTTCCAAAAAACATATGCATTTCTAGAATCAATCATCTTAAGTTCAATTTAACCATGTCAAAACTATTCTCATTGAATTTATTTGAAATATTGATGGACACATATGTAGTACACTCAAACTATACAAAATTGTAAAACATCAACTCATATTTCAATGGTACCCAATTTGGGCACATAATCAGGAATCACTCTCTCGAGTCATATAACAGGATGCTCATGTGAGCCATGTAACAGGAAGCTTATCTGGGTTAAATCAAGAAACTCATAAGAGTTTAGAATAGGAAACTCATTGAGCTTAATAGATAACTCTGAAGAGCTATTATTAGAAAGCTTTTGATAGCCATATAACAAGATGTTCAAGCGAGCCATGTCAAGAAGCTCACAAAGAACCTATATCAGGATCCTCATAAAGAGTTGCATTTGTGTCTGCAATATATGCAGGAACACAATCGATCATATAACAGGACACTTACAAAAAGTTGTGGTAGTCCGCAAGACATGCAAGACCACAACCAATCGAGAAATCCTATATCTATCGAATTCCATTATTCAAACGGGACTTATCATATATCAGGCTTTGTCAGATGTAAGATTTATTTCATATTCATGACAATGATAAATTTCACATACATATTATTCAATTTAAAACATATAAATACACAATTTAGTTACACGAACTTACCTCGTCACTTGTTCGTATATGGAAATATACTAATCCGACACTTTTTCTTTCCCTCGATCTAACTTTATATTTGAGCTATCTGAATCTATATACATGAATTTAACTTCAATTTAATCCATTTCATATTCAATTTAATTCAATTCAAATCCTAGGAAAAATTACCATTTTGCCCCTATACTTTTCATAAATGCCGATTTCATCCCTAGGCTCGGAAAATGAAATTCATGCAATTAAATCCTTATTCCAAGCATAACCGATTTTCACATATAACTTTTACATCACATATATTTCATAAAAATAAAAAATTTTCCATAATTTTACATCTTTATAATTTAGTTCCTAAATTACAATTTCATGGGAATTTACTTTACAAAAGTTGTTTATCTATCAACAACCTTTCATTTTCTACCATAAACTTCAAATTTTTAGCATATTCATCCATGGAAAATTTTCAATACTTTAATATCTTTTCAAATTTAACCCCAAAATAGATAGATTAGGTTATTCTAATCTCAAAAATATAAAAATTACTAAAAAGGGGACAAGATAGGCTTGCTTGATTTTCTTTCTCTTTCCTAGGATTTCCATAGAATTTGAGGAAGAAGATGATATAAAATGATGCTATTTGATATTTATTACTTATCATCTTTTATTTATTTTAATATCCAATTTAGTCATTTTCTTTTTCTAATTTTCCATGGACGAATCACCAAAAATATTTACTAACTTTTCTTAATGGTCTAATTACCATATAAGGACCTCAAGTTTTGAACTCCATAGCTATTTGATACTTATAGCTACTAGAACTCAACTTTTGCATTTTATGCAATTTGGTCCTTTCTATAATTATAATTAAACATGTAATCTGTAAAATTTTCTTATCAAAATTTTTATATGTCTTTTCTTTCATGATGGAGACATGAATAATTTTAAAATAAATTTTCTTTCTAACTCGGATTTGTGGTTCCGAAACCACTATTTCAATTTCACTGAAAACGGGTTGTTACATGATTACTATGTATATGATCCTCAAACTTGAGATTATCATTATCTTAACATCCTAAGTCATATATTTTATACAGTCAAATATCTATAGGAACTGGTTGTTCTATAAAGGCTGTTGTTGGATGTACCACAATCTATGTAGTGGGATATAGGTGATCGATATAAAATTTGTCCCTCCTACACAATAAGAGAAATATCTTAGGCCACTTGATTGAGTGAGACTAGAAATGCATGGCCATACTTGAATAAGTTGATATGAGATATCATACTTATTTGTTTATCATAGTCTACTCAGGATATCAAGAAACATTAGATGGATTATGGAAGTGTGACTATTCCATGACTTATGTCTATTCTATATATAAAGGACAAAGGATTTAATACATGAAGGGTTAATCACAGAGAGGTTATGTCGAATCATGACTTCTTGGAACTTGGGTAGCAATGATGCATTGCTAGATGTCACTCATTGTTTGTAATATTAGAATCACCCTAGTATTACTGCTAATGTTCCAAGAACTTATAAGGTCACACCCTATGTTTGAAACGAACAGAATCCAAACATAGTTTGTATTATTTTTTAGCTCTCATATGAATTTAAATTGATTATAGAATTAATTTAATTGGGCAATTAAATATCGAACAAATTATATGTATGATAGTACTAGAAAGAACATATGTTTTCTCCCTACTTATTGGTTAATTTGTCCCCTTTTAGTTATTTTTAACACATATTTTAGCATTTTTAATTCAATAAATTGCATTTTATAACTCAGTGGATCTGAGCCTATTTATCCGTAATTTTATCATGTTTTGGTACCAATGTCGCTGCATGAGTATTTCAAAATTGCGTCCAGAATTATCACCACACCTGACAGTTGTCGGACAAGAACAAAAATTTGTGGGTTGTCCAATCTGGTATGACCAGCTTGTACATACAGAGGAAGCATGATTCTGATGAAAGGACACTTGTGCTATTTGGAAGAATATAAATATTCAGGTGAAAAGGAAAAAAATAAAGGCTTTTTTTGAGGTATTATTTTCTTCAACCTACCTTTTGAAGCTTTTCAGTTATGGCAGCTTCAGTCTCTTACAGGAGAATCGATGTGAAAGGGAGCAAATCAACTCTTGACGAGGAGCCCTAAGTGCGACATAAGAGGGGATGGAGAGATTCAAGTCGAGATTGTCTAGGAATAGTATTCTCCACTTGTTTCTTTTATATTTCTTTTCTAAATGATAGTGATTACTTTCTATTTCATGTTTGTTCAGAAGTACACATGATTTCTGGGTTAAATGTTATTTTATTTAATCTTGCTTCTATTTAATCTTTGGGTTTGAATGTTTTTAGCATGGAAGTGTTATTGCGATCACTGAGACTGGAAAGTGCAGTGACTGTAACACCCCTCACCCGTATTCAACGCCGGAATAAGGTTATGGAGCATTACTAGACTTATAAAACAATTAAACATTTATTTCACATACATTTTCAAATTTCAAGTAATCATCATCCAATATCATTCACATTGTCCATAATACGAGCCTACGAGGCCCTAAACATACATTCAGTGTGGTTCGGGACTAACCGATAACTTAAGGAGTTTTTACAAAACTTGGAAAATTTTACAAAATCAAGGGACACATGCCCGTGTGGCTCGACCATGTGTCTCACAGGGCCAAAGACACGCCTGTGTCATAGGCCATGTGGACATTCGAAATGGGATCACATGGCCATGTCCCAACCCGTGTTCAACCCTGTGTAACTCTCTAACTTAGGTCACACGACCAACACAGACACCCGTGTGGCTAGCCTGTGTGCCTTAAGAAATAGCCACACACACCCGTTGTAACGCGTAGGCTTGTGCAAGTGTACACAGTCGTTATCAAGTAATAAGTAAGTATCAAGTTATCGTCTACACAGGAATTATATTTGTGCTAAGTCACTTAATTTGTAAAATTATATTTACAATTTGGTAAATAAAAACACAATTTAGTTGAGAAGTGATAATTAAAATATAGTAGACTAAATGCAATGATCCCTAATGAAAATTAGCCTAAGTATACAAACTATATGAATGAAATAGATTTTAGCAAAATTAAACACAATTTGTAACAATTATAACATAAATAAACTAGGACAATTACTTTAATTAAACTTAACTTATTATCAACATGCTTAATAATATTCGGAAAACATTCCATGGGAACTCGATCTTTCATGATTTTGGAAAGCACGTTAGGTCCTTTCAGAATCTTTTACTTAGTAATACATATTTTACTGATCCTTATTTACTAAAGATTTCTTAGTATTGGTGCAAGGTAACAGGGACGTGATAGGTTTGAAACAGTTTAATCGCACAAATCTAAAAACTATGCAGATAATAGAGCCTTGTTAAGGTTGTTATGCAACTTGCAATTTAATTTAATTTCTAAATTGAGAATGTACATTTCAATTATGCATCCACTAGCTGTCGTCTGGTTAGGATCGCTCAGCTAATACAGGTGCATTTCGATCACGTATGAACAAAATACAGACTTGATTTTAATTGAAAACATGATCGATTGAGGCACAAACATTATAAGCATGAATCTAATAAATATTATTTAATCAAAGCAATCATCCTAGCTTAAATAAAATTAAGCTGACATTGTTGTAAACAAGAACAAAGAACACATAGCAAACATCTTTAAATTAAATTAAAGAAAATAAAGATTAAACCCAATTTAGAGTGGCTGTCACCCAAGACTCTGACTGATGAGGCTCTTTTGTTCCTTTGCTTCGCTCATTTGCTTCGCTCATTTGCTTCTCTCATTTGCTGATGGCTTTCCAAGGTGGCTGACCAAGGGTTCTTTAAGAGACTCAAATGCTAAAATCTTTATGAAAATAAGATAATAAGCGTGGGGAGAAAAGAAGAATGCAAAAAGAATTTAGAGAGGAGAGAATGATGAATGATGAGGGATGAGTAGAAATATGAGAATGATGTTTTATTTATAGGTGAGGAGAGGGTGTTAGTTTACTAAAAATTGAAGTTTTCATCTTTTAAAGTGTCTTCCATGTGTGGTCGACCATAAATTGAGGAAGTTGAGCTAATTTTTGCTTGATTTTTTGTCAATTTGAATGCCACAACAACTCAGGACTGAGACTCAGTCAAGTGCAAATCTTTAGGTAAATCTCTAATTTCTTCAACTCTTCAAGGACCTTATGCAATTAAACCAAAAAGTGGTTTATAGACAGCCATGTGCAGCCGAATTTTGGGTTGACTTAATCCCCAATTTGGACGGTTTTGTAATCCAGCAAAGCTATCAGACCTGTCTAGAATAAATCAACAAGTTAGAGGACTAAAGAATAAAATTTATTCAATTTAATTAATTAATTTAAAACCCAAATTATTAATAAAATATTTTAAAATGAATTATTAAATATAATTTTATATCTTATTATTTAATTTAATCATGCATGGCCCACTTATGTCTTAAAAAATATAATATATTCAAATTAATATAAAATATGCCATTTATTGCATGAAAACAATATAATAAAGCAAAAAATAACATTTTAATAATTTCTATGTCCTAATTTCATATTTTCACATATTTCATTAATTTATTAAACAATTACTTAGTTTTAACAACAATTTTAAGTGAAAAGGTGATAAATGACATAGGAAAAATCCTATATATTTTTCCGTTTACACCCGTGTGCCAGGCCGTGTGCTAGACTGTGCCAATCCTGTAAAGTATACGGACTTATGCCATACAGCCAAGTCACACGCTCGTGTGCTGGGCCGTGTGGAGCATACTGACTTTATTTTTAATTTAACACCAAGGGATACACGGCCGTGTAACCTGACCGTGTGTTACACATGGCTGAGACACACGCCCGTGTAGACATAGGCTATTTACCAAGCCATGTGGCCATTTTGCCACCCACATTTGCACAAACCTAAACCAACCCACTTGGTATTATAATCCAAGAATAGGTAATAAAAAGGTTGTGACTTTCGTGTAGGTGAAGACCAAGGGTGATTGGTGCGTCTCCTAAGAACGAAGGGTGTGGTTTCGATTGGTTTTCAGTAAGGAGGAGTCTATTGTGATCGTGTTGGAACTCCGTTAGATTCCATTTGGTATATGAATTAGATAACTGTTTGAAGGGCTTGTTGATTGAATCCAGGTATAGGAGCATTCGGAGTACGGTTAACTTCAATCACATCAGGTGTGTAAACACTGCCTTAATCGTAAATCGACAAAAGTCAGAATAAGTGACCGACGACACTACACGGGTGTGCGCTTGCTCGTGTGGTAGTCCATATGCCTAAACATGGGTGTATTTTTGTTGAGGCCAACCATGAGAGATTTCATGAGTAGAGGTCGTATTGAGCCGTGTTAGGTCGAAATGGGTTGTACAGGCCCCAAGGGCATGTGGGCCCGACGGGCATGTGGGGCCCATATGGGTAAACCACACGGACATGTGGACAATATTGGGCCAGGCTATGTAATCCACACGACCAAGGCCACTTCTGAGCTACGTGGGCCACATGGGCGTGTGGGCCCACATGGGCTGCAATATGGGTCATGGGCCCATTTTCTCTGTTTGACTGTTTAGGTTGCACAAGTCGTCCGAGATGATTGTGGACCTACTGATGGGTCGGTAAGTTTACGTAGACCTCCTAATTGATAAAATGACTATTTTGCCCTTATATGGTAAGATGACTATTTTTCCCCTATATGATGTATATATATATGTACATGTATGACCGTATTTTAGCATACTATTTAAAACATAATGGATACAGGTATGATTCTATGATATGACATGACATGATTGTATGATGAATTGCATGGGGATGGGTTTATACTGATCAGATGAAGTGTACTGAAAGGCTTCAAGCCTAAATTATTGGCAGCCCAGCTGCATATTACTGTATAGTGCCGCTTTCGGTACTTTCTGGAGTGTAGGGATGGGTGGGTTGATTATATCCCCACATGGAGTGTAGGGTTGGACGGAGTTGGAGTGTAGATGCTAGATGGGAGGAATTATATACTGTTTAAACTGTTAATGCACTGATTATTGTTACTGTAACAGGCTAAGGCCCAAACGCATGACTATTTCTGTATTGAGATGGGCTAAAGCCCAAACTGGTAATGTCTCTTTTACTAAAAAGGGCTTAGGCCCAGACTGTGCTTGTTTTCTGATTGTTTGCTTATATGGGTTACACAATTTGTTTCCGTAAACTCACCCTCCTGTTTTAACTGTTCAGGTAATTCCTGGGCATAGGCAGATCGATGCAACGGAGGACTCAGAGAAGGCCACACGATCTATCAAATTTTAAATAGTATTTTATGATTTCTATTTAATTTTTAAGGTATTTTACTATAACAACAACCTCTTTGGATTTTATTTTGAGATTTTTATTTGCTTTGATTTATAATTGCTAGCAGTAGGAAAGACGTGGGTTTTTAAAAGGATAAAAGTTTTTAAAAAATACCACGAATACGTAACTTGTTTTAAGAGCTTCCACAAGAAATTACATTTTGGAAATTAATGACAATTTAATATGATTACCTTCTTGACAAACGACTTATACTTTGAAAATAAACGAGACATCCTAAAATCATCTTTAAGATCACAAAGAGGCTAAATATAGAATGGGATTTTCAACGATATTCACTTTACGAAAAACACCCAATATGACATCGCCTGATTCGTCCATAACATCCAGACCGTATTTGAGGTGTTATATTTAGTGGTATCAGAGCCAGGTTACAAAACTCGGTTCCCTTTTTAAAAAAAACTTGAAATTTCTAAAAAGAGCTGTTTCAAATGATTTGAAGTGTTTTAAAATGTTTTACTGAATGTGTGGTACACTGAGTCTTCGACACTAATTTTGTAAGTCTTCTGAAACTATTTTTTGTTTAAATTGGAATACTGAGACTACTGTAGGTAGTAGACTATACTGAAATACTCTATTTAGGGTAAACTAAAATTGTAGTAAGACTGCGATTTGCGAAAACGAACTCTAAATTACTGATACTGTTTCCCATAAAACATCTAGTAATAAACACTAAAATTGTAAACTGATGCATAAATCTATTAATACAGATAAAATGAAATTCGTTAATGAGCACTAGAGGTACTCGCGGAAGGGGTATAAGAGGTAGTGGCAGTAGTCATGTAGGTGCTTGATCTGGGTCTTCGTCATCTGGTAATATACATAATCTGGATGTGAGGATTGGATTGATGCACTGTCCCAGTCTATCTATAGACTGTACTGAAAGCGCTCAAGTTAAATGTGGTAGTGTTTTGAAACTAGAGTGCACTACGGGAGCGTAGTAGTGTAGTCTGTGTTATGCAACTGATCTGATAATTGGAAATTTCGGGGACAAAATTTCTTAAAGGAGGGGTGAATTTTAACGCCCCGGATTTTGGGCCTAGAAGTATTAGATCTTGAGCATGGGAATAGTTAGGAGGCTGCACATAAATGTTTAGATGTACAAGAAAGTGACACAGAAATATTTGTCTGCTTCAATGTTTATGTGTTCTGGGAGTGTTTGAGAAGTCTTGGGTTCAAGCTTTGGCTTGTGCAAAAGTTTTTTTTAATGGATAAACCCCTATCTCTAGTCAGTAGGCTTTTAAATAAATGTGGGTATTTTATGTCAAAAAAGGGCCTACTAGTCTAGGGGATAGGTGGCGTGTTGTTGTTCCATGAGATCTGAGGTCCTAGTCCTACTTTGAGCAATAGAACATTTTATTTTGCTGCTAAGGCAGTGTGGGAATTTTAGTCAACCAGAACTACTGAAGTGATTTGAGTGGTTTTTGAATTTAGTAGTTAAGGGGAAGTGACGGCATGGAGGGATTTGGGGAGAAAATTATAGGAGGTTGAGGTGAGAGGGGATGTTGTGTCGAAATTAAATTGAGGGCACTCAAGAATTCTTGCTGAGGTGGGTTGTTCTCTCTAGTTTCAGTTTTGTCAGCCCCTTTCCCTAGTATGCTAAATTTTACTTCTGCCTTTCTTCTGCTTCTTGATTTGTTGTTTTTCTCTCTTATTGGGGCCGATTTTTGTTAGGGATCATTCAGGTTTTCTCATTTTATTGTTAATCCAAGCTTGCTTGTTCTCTTACTGACCAACTGCTTCTTATTCTCTCTCTCAATCGATTCTTGACAGTCACCACTTCTCTTTGTACTTTGGCCGAATATTGTTTCTTTTCCCCTATCTTGTCTTTCGTGTTTTAGAAAAATTTCTCTTCTCTTGTTAGTTTGCTCTCCTACCGATTTTTCTCTTCTCTGGTTCTTCCTCGTTTCCTTCAGCAAGCTGTGCATCTACTTGCACATTTCCTTGGCCGAATATTGGTAAGTAAGTCTCTGCTTCACATTTGCCTCTTTCGACTTTTCTCCTTTCTGAGCACCATTGTTCTCCTCTTCCTGTTGTTACCCCCCCCACTATTTACTGTTTCAGTTTAATTCTCCTCTTTGGCTCTTTGTTTACTGCATCACCGATTTTACGGTCATCTCTGTCATTGCTTGGTAAGTGTGTTAGGTTCTTGTTGTAATGAATCACAAGTTACTAAGTGAGGGTGGTATTGATTGATAAGTGTAGTTCAATCGAGGTTGTATTATAATCCAAGAATAGGTAATAAAAAGGTTGTGACTTTCATGTAGGTGAAGACCAAGGGTGATTGGTGCATCTCCTAAGAACCAAGGGTGCTGTTTCGATTGGTTTTCAGTAAGGGGGAGTCTATTGTAGTCGTGTTGGAACTTTGTTAGATTCCATTTGTTATATGAATTAGATAACAAATTAAATGGCTTGTTGATTGAATCCAGGTATAGGAGTATTTGGAGTGCAGTTAACTTCAGCCACATCAGGTGTGTCAACACTGCCCTAATCGTAAATCAACAAAAGCCGAAATAAGTGACCGACGACACTACACAGGTGTACGCTCGCTCGTGTGGTAGTTCGTATGCCTAAACATGGGCGTATGGTCATGGAGGCCAACCATGAAAGATTTCATGAGCATAGGTCGTATTGGGCCATGTTGGAGCGAAATGAGCCGTGTGGGCTCCACACAGATAAACCACACAAACATGTGGAGAATTTGGGCCAGGCTATGTAATCCACATGGCCAAGGCCATTTCTAGGCTACGTGGGCCACATGGCCGTGTGGGCCTACATGGGCCTCAATATAGGCCGTGGGCCCATTTTCTCTATTTGACTGTTAAGGTTGCACGGGTTGCCCGAGACGACTATGGACCTACTGATGGGTCGATAGGTCTACCTAGACCCCCTGATAAACCATAATTTATACATATTTTTACCCTATGTTTAACGCATTTTATGGATGATTTCCCATTAGAATTGGTGAATTCAAAGCTCCTAATGCTTTAATTTCATGTTTTATACTTAGGAGAGCATAGAAGAGTGGAAGGAATGAGAAACGGGCCAAAAATGAAGAAAATACAAAGTACGAAATCAACACGGCCTGGACCTCCTCACACTCGTAGACCACACGGCCGTGTCAATTTGCAGGCTCGAGCACAGCCTGAAGTAATCGCACACGGGCATGTCACACGGGCGTGTCCTTGCCAAGCCCAAGTTGAGTCCAATTCGGGAAAGGCTAATTTTGAGGGCTCTTAGGCATTCCAAATCCTATAAATACACCCTAAAGGAGGAAGAAAAGGGAACACACATGGAGGGAGTAAGGAATTACTCCAAGGAAGCCGATTAATCCATCTTAGAAGCTGGATTCATCATTAAGACTGAAGATCTCTCCTCAATTTCCCCTTCAGGAGTTTTGGGTTTTCTTTATGTTTTGTATTCCTTATTATTCTGAGATGTTTTCTTATTTAGTTATGAATTAAAACCCCTAAATACCTAGGGGAATGAAACGTAAGACGAATCTTGTTATTATTTTCTAAATTGTATGATAAATATTTCACTTGTTCTTAATTATGTGTTCTTAATTCTTGTCTTGATATCCCAGGATACTAATTCAAGATAAGCTCTTATTCAGAGGAGGAATAGACCCTGTCTAAGAGTACATTTGTCATAATTAAATAGAGTTGTTTGCGCGCCTAGACATAGGGTGACAAGATTTTGCCGAATTAGGGTGAAACCTAATAAAGGGATCCATAGATCGAGTTAATGCAACCCTAGGGTGTTAATTAGAGAAAAGTCTCAATTATTCAATCTAGGGATTAGAGGTTATTAGTCTTGAATAAGGATAATAACATAACTTAGGGATCTCCACGGAACAAGTTAAATGAATAAATCGTCCGATTCGAAGCCAGAATAACAAGTACAGTCTAGGTGGATTTTTCCTTAGGTATTGTCTTAATTCAATCGATTTTCCTGAAAGCAATTCCTCAATTCCATTTTCTGTGAATTCTTAGTTTAGATAATTAGTTAGTTAAAACAAAACCTCTTTATTCTCAGGCTAGATAGTAAAAAGACAGTCATTACTAGTACTTTTAGTTCCTTTGGGTTTGACAATCTGGTCTTGCTAAAACTATACTACTATTCGATAGGTACACTTGCCTACATCGTGATAATAGTTAGTTTCAAGAATGATTAATTATAAATATTTAAAACCTATCACGAAATCACGCGATTAAGTTTTTGGCGTCGTTATCGGGGAACTAATATATTAGGAATGCTCAATTTTTATTACTTTAGCCATTTATTTTTCTTGCAATTTAATTTGATTTAGTTTATTATTATTATTTATTAATTTACTTTTTTCTTTCTCTTGGCAGGTTTTTATAGTTTATGAGTAGAAGAAACCCGTTAGGACCACTACTTTTTGACGAAGAAATCGATCGCACAATTCGCAGACATCAAAGAGAAATAAAGCGAAGCTTAAGATACACAGAGAACGAGCAAGAGGACGATACTCAACCCCCAACCGAAGAGATGGCTGAAAATCAAGACAATCAGCTACCTCCTGCAATTGCGGTTAATCAAAATCCTGCTCCACGCACCATGTATGATTATGCTAAACCTTCTTTAACAGGAACTAAATCGAGCATAGTTAGACCTGCTGTAGCTGCCAATACTTTTGAACTAAAACCTGACACTATTCAAATGATACAGCAATTTGTTCAGTTTGATGGTTTGCAGGATGAGGATCCTAACGCTTACTTAGCAAACTTTTTAGAACTATGCGATACATTTAAAATTAATGGTGTTTCTGATGATGCCATTCGTCTTTGGTTATTCCCTTTTTCATTGAGAAACAAAGCTAAACAGTGGTTGAACTCATTACCATAAGGGACAATCACTACTTGGGAACAAATGGCCAAAGAATTTCTATTAAAATATTTTTCGCCGGCTAAAACGTCTAAATCACATGATGATATCTCTTCGTTTGTGTAGATGGACTTAGAAACTCTTTACGATGCATGGGAGAGATACAAAGACTTACTGAGAAGGTGCCCTCACCATGGGTTATTGATTTGGCTACAGGTTTAAACGTTCCATAATGGCCTGAATCCTTCGACTCGACAAATGGTTGACGTAGCTACTTGTGACAGCCCTAATTTGGCCCTAGTCGAAAAGTGGTTTTGGGATCACAAAACCGAGTCCCAAAAATAATCAAATGTTATATTATGTGTTTATTTCATGTGAAAGTGCATGTGTGAAAATCCCATGCTTTGATTCTGCCATTTGTGAGTGAAATTATGAAATAGGACCTATATGAAATTTTTTTAAAATACTATAGGCTAATATGTAGTGGCCTAATAAATAGTAGTGCAAAATAAGAGGATTTGCATGTCAAACTCCCCATTTTATGTGTAGTGGCCGGCCATGGTGTTAATGGTAGACAACATGTGCAAATTTTTTTATTGAAGTTATGGCATAAGTATGGCACAAATAATATATGTTATTTTGTGTCATAAAATGTTTAGTAATAGAATAACAAAAAGGAAGAAAAGGAAGGTTTTTGTTCATTCTTGTTCATGAAAGCTGAAAATAGAAGAGAAAGGAGAGGAAAAGAGCTCTTGAATGTTCGGTCACTTGGGGAAGAAAAATCCAAGGTAAGTTCATGGTAGTTTGCTTCTATCTTGATGTTCATGAGTTCTTCTTGATTCTACCCTAACTCATGAAGCATATTTTGATTTTTGGTTGTGTTGTGAGCATTCAGTCATGAATTAAAATGAAGGAAATGGTTGTTGTTTCATGTCCTTTTGATGAAAAATGGAAGATAGGTGAAGTTGAGCCAAGCAAATGAGCATGCATGTGCCTTAGATGCTAAGGGAAAAATCGGCTAACATGTTGTGCTTTAAAATGATGAAATGAAGATTATGCTTAACTAAAATTATAGATATGTGATGATTGATTGGTGATATGCATGTTTAAATAGCATGCATGCAAGGTATGTGTGAAAGAGTGATTTGGTAATAAATCTGTTTAGGACAGCAGCAGTAACGTGATTTTGGAAAATCACCATAAATTGTGGGAGATGAGTTAGAAGCTGAATAAATTATTTAATTAAAACTTAATGAGTCTAGTTTCTTATAAAACAAACCGTGTAAGCAAAATAATTTCCGATAATGAGATATTTGAAGTGATGTGGGACAGGGTCAGAATGACTTCTAGATCCTCTATTCTGTCTTTATAAAATCATTATAAATTTTAAAAAAATGTTCATAAGATGAAATTTATATGCTTAGACTCCTTAATGAGTCTAGTTTCAAATGAAATCAACGAGAACATATTTTGAATTCTGTACAATGAGAAATTTGATTCGTAGTGAGGAGTGGTCAGATTCATCAAACAGTGAAACAGGGGAAACTTAATAAAAATCTGGTATTGATTGGCAAAACCAAAAATTCTTAAAATTTTATGGATGAAATATATATGAGTCTATCTTCAGGGAAAATTAACGGCACTTGATTTGGAGTTTCGTAGCTCCATTTATAAATGATTTAGTGAATGTTGCTCAGGAAGACAGCTTGCAGTGAAATTATGATTATGTGGTAACCATTGACAAAAATTTGTTAATGAGTTGCTTATTGATATCTTATAAGCTTACTATGATCAGTAGGTGTGAAAGTCGAATATATTTATATGTATATATTATATTTTGAAAGTGATGCTCGAATAGTCGAATAATGACTAGTTTAAAATCTTTGAATTTAAGCTCAAGAGCATAGAGGGGCAAAATTTGGATAAGGGAAAAGAGAAAGTAATCGAATAGCCGTTGTAATCGTTTGGCAACATTCAAGGTAAGTTCTTAAGTGTTTAAGCTTGATTCCTTTTTATACGCCCAAGAGTTAAATTAATATGGAAAAGGGAATGTAAATTTTATTTAGTTAATGTGCCGAATATGTAATGATTTAAGGCTATAAGCCGATTATGGCTATTATGCTTTAGTTGAATTGGATTTGGAAATTTGATGCACTAAATGAGTGTTACAATGAATAAACTGTGCCGTATATGTGCTGGTGGAGATATCATGATTTGTGATTATTAAATACCTAAAGGAAACCATGATGTGTATAAAATTATTATTATTAGTCCTTTATGGTAGCCGAATATGGCTTGGCACTAAAGTGATTAAATGTGAACTTCGATGAGGTAAACTATTAAAAGTGTGGTGCTATAAGACTATGGGCTAATACGATATGTGGATTCGTTCCGTAAAGTAAATTATTAAGGTATGTGATATGTACTTATGCATGTTAAATCGATTGGAATTGAATCATGAATGTGAATTACGAAGCATCGGTAAAAATGCCTATGACATATATGTGAGTAAGGGTAAAACCATTGTAAATTATCGATAAGGATGGGCTATGTGTGGAACCATCTTATAATTGCTAATTTGAAAGGTTGTGTGTGAATCAATGAGCAATATGTATATATTAGATGAATCGTGACCTTTTGGTTCTACTTGAATTAAGTTGTGCGATAAATAATTTATGTATATGACTTATAGTCGAATGGTCACTATGGGTTAAGTTTGAATGGTGAAATGGATATGTGATATTTATGAATGACTTTTGAACCGAAATGTAAACGATGGTGTTCATATGGAGCTTATACCCGAATGTTGCAAATGACTATGAATGTGATATGTTGAATGAGATGTATTAATATATGATTAAATATGCATGATATTTGATGTGTATTCGGGTTAAATTCCGCAGGCTTCGTGCTGGTATTATATCCGGGATAAATCCGCAGGCCTAGTGCTGGTATTATATTCGGGCCTTCGTGCCTAGCAGGCTTGGTGCCGGTGATGTGTATTCGGGCCTTCGTGCCTAGCAGGCTTAGTGCCTATGATGTGTATTCGGCCTTCGTGCCTAGCAGGCTTCGTGCCGGTGATGTGTATTCGGGCCTTCGTGCCTAGCAGGCGTAATGCCAGTGAAATGATATGTTATGTGAATTCGGTGTTCCTTATAAGATAAGGGTTTAGTCAAATGTTAAAGATGAAATGATAGTGTATTGTATCATGCTTATATGGCCTAATGGCAAGTATAACATGTTGATAAAAATGCAATATGTTTTTATAATCGAATGATAAGTTTGAAATGAACGTGAGTGAAATGTTATGCATAAGCTATCAAATGCTAAGTGTGAAAATGAGATGAAAGAAAAGTGTTTGAGATGTATAATTATATACGTTCGAATGATGTTTGTACTTAATTGATATGAATATGTTATATGGAACTTGTTGACTTGATTATTAGGGCCTTTAAGCTTAGCAAACTATAATGCCGGTGAGACACTATTCGGGCCTTCGAACCTAGCAGGCTATAGTGCTGGTGAACTGATATCGGGCCTCGAGCCTAACAGGTGAAATGCCAGTGATTTGAGAAAAGTCCATGACTAAGGTACCTTGTGTTAGGTTGACAAATGAATACATTCAGTACGTTAAGTGGGCCAGGTACGCATTATGTACTCATATGTGAGTTTGATCTGCAATGAATCATAAGCGTGCATTGTGATACATACGTGAATAAATGTTATAACTATATCTATGATCATGATACACCGGGTCAGGGTGTGAAAGTATGTGAAAGTATTCGATTTAATTATGTTATACGAATTCAGATTAAGTGTGATAAAAATGCTGAACGTGCATTATGTGTTTGTGTGTATTCGGCCAGATGGCAATATACCTAGAATATGGCCACTTAAGAAATTGAATAATCAAAGTATAATTGCATTTATTTGTTTGCATTGCTTAAGACTTACTAAGCTTATGAAAGCTTACTCCGTTGTTACGTTCCTCTGTTTTATAGATTGTTGACTTCGGTTACCTGCTTGGGTTGGAGTTCGCCGGAGATATTATCACACTGTCGAGCTCACGCTATTGGTGTAAGTAAATCCTAGTACTTCGAGTCTATGGCATGTATAGGGTTTTAATGTTGAGTATGTGATATTATAATTTAGCCAAAGGTGTTGGCTAGTGATGTTTTGGGCCTCGTAATCCCATATATGGGACAGATTACATGTGAAAAGAAAAGTTTTAAATTGATTGAAATTTTTCGGCACTACTTTTGTGTGATTGACTGAGTTTAAGTCGGGCAACACCTCGAACCCTGTTCCGGCGAGGGATACGGGAAAGGGGTGTTACACTACTGGCGGAACCATTACTAATAAAACACCTGAAGATGCCTATGAGTTTATAGAGGAGATGTCACTGAATAACTATCAGTGGCAAGTCATGAGGACTAAGCCAACTAAAATAGTAGGCGTTTATAACGTCGATTCGGTTACTATGCTGTCAAACCAGGTAGAACTTCTAAATAAAAAGATTGATGGTTTACTTGGTTCTACTCAGGTACATCCAGAATGAGGTGCGAGACGAACGGAGGAGGAGCATGCACAGAATATCAACCCTTCAACCCTATCATCGAGGATGAACAAGTCCAATATATTGGTAACAATAACTCTCGATCCCAAAATAACCCATATAGTAACACTTACAATGCAGGTTGGAGGAACCACCCCAATTTCTCATGGGGCGGTCAAGGAAATCAAAGACCACAACGTCCTCCGAGTTTTCAACAACCACCCTATCAATAGGAAAAGAAGCTGAACCTTGAAGAGATGCTCTCAAAGTTTATATTGATGTCAGAAACTCGTTTTCAGAACACCAAGATAGCACTTAAAAATCAAAAAGCATCGATCCAAGGGCTCGAAACTCAGATAGGCCAGCTTTCCAACTAATCTCCGAACGAACACAAGGTAGCTTGCAAAGTAATACTGAACCCAACCCAAGGGAACAACTCAACGCAATTAATATTCAAGATGACGAAGGAGTTGTTGAGCCTGAACCAGAACCGAGGTAAGAAACTGTGGTAAGAAAAGGTCAAGGTGAGGTAGGTCATAATAAAAACAAATCAGTGAATGTCGAATATAAACCTCGTGTGCCATACCCCAATGCGACAAGGAAAGACCGCTCAGATGAACAATTTGGTAAATTCCTTAAAATCTTAAAAAAATTACACATTAACTTACCGTTTATTGAAGCTCTATCGCAGATGCCAAACGCAATGAAATTTTTAAAGGAACTTTTAGCAAATAAGCGAAAGTTGGACGAGGCATCGCATGTGGAGCTAAACGTAGTGTGCTCAGCTATTCTACAAAATAAGCTACCGAACAAATTAAAAGATCCAGGGAGTTTTACGATTCCTTGCTTAATTGGTAGTTTAGATGTTAATAATGCATTAGCTGATTTAGGGACTAGCATCAACGTCATGCTTACAAAATGTTTAAGCAACTAGGTCTCGGGAAACCCAAACAGACTAGGATGAGCATTCAATTAGCAGATAAAACTATAAGATTCCTTAAGGTATTGTTGAAGATGAGCTAGTTAAAATCAATAAATTTATATTTCCCGTTGACTTCATTGTTCTAGACATAGAGGAGGATAGCAACACTCCTTTAATTCTAGGAATGCCCTTTTTAGCAACTGCTAAAACAATTATTGATGTTGGCATAGGTGAACTCACACTCTGTGTGGGAGACGAAACAATCACCCTTCAAGCTCGCAATTCTGGCAACACATTGGAAATTGAAGGTGATTGTCTAAACCATTCTACTAAAACTGACAATATGGTGCAACATTCTTTTTAGGAAATGAGTCTGAAGAAAGTACATGAGTCATTCTCAAGCAATAGTAGAGGACCTATTCATGAAGATCGAAGGCTACAAATCGAGGATCTAGATGAATGGCGGACGCATAAATCGAGAACACCCGACAAACCGAATCTATGATAGAACAAGCTTAATACTTTTCCAAATCAACTTAAGGTTGGACATAGAGTCTTATTAGATTCCCCACATCCCCACATTGTTGCTACCACACCGAATGAAGAAATCCCTCTCACGGAACTCAGTATTTTCGTATTCAGTACGGTCGAGGTGAGTCATCCCAAGTTCGGCACAAAACACCCGTTTAAAACCTTATTTTGATGAGATTGATAGCAGGAATGAGAAGTATAAACTCTTCAAACCACCATGGTCATTCAACGGAGAGGTAAGTCAAGCTTAGACTATAAATAAGTGCTTCTCGGGAGGTAACCCGAGTACTAACTATATTAACTTCTTTAAAATTTAGTCTTCAACACTTAACTTACTATCAGAGCACTTGAATATAGGTTTTCCACAAAGACACGGCCAAGCACACGGGCGTGCTTAGGGCCGTGTGAAAATAGGGAAAAGATTTCCCTAAATACGGGCTACGATAAAATGCCACGACCGTGCGACATGGCCGTGGTCGAGCCTACCAAAACAACACGGGCGTACAACATGCCCGTATGGAAGAACCATGGGCAAACCTGTTCAAACAGCATGGGTGTGCGACACGCCCATGTCTAGCACCCGTGGCTAAACCTGTTAGATTGACACGGGCGTGGGAGAAGCGAACAACGCCAGACACGGCCGTGTGACACGGTCGTGTGCACCCACACGCCCAAGGAACACGAGCATGTACTAAATGTCAGACTCACCCAAATTCAAAAATTGCGAATCACACAGGCTGAAATTGGGGAACACGGGCATGTTACCTGGCCGTGTGCCCCAAAATCTATAAATACCCTGCACTATTCATTGTCTTCCCCACTCAAAAACCCTAACCCTAGCCGCTGCAATACCACACGGCCTCCCCGCCATGCCCATGCGCCACCTCAAACTCCATTTTTGACGCTCAATCCTCCCTTCCTAGCGTTTGTTTACTTTTTTCTTGTCGATTTTAATGATTTCTAAGGCTTTTTATCATAATAATATGCAAGTTTTTATATTATTTTCATACTTTTAACTGTAATAATCTAGAATAATTTTCATTTTTTTTATGTTCAAGTTTTTTTTTTCATTACAAGATTTCTTTACTCTATTTGATTAGTTAAAAGTAAAATATTCATGGTTAGGATAGGTGGAATACTCATGCCTTTTTCAAATATTCTAACTCAATCCTCATACTTTTCAAATGCTTCTTGTTATTTGCCAATTTTTTTTATATATCTTTTACTATTATTCATGCTATTATCATGCAATGCCACAAAAGTATGCTATAAAATGGATTAGTTTGATTAGAATTGTTAAGTGATGATTGTTGTGGCTGAAATATTAGTCATGATCTATGACTTTTTGAATTTAGATACATTCTTCCTTGTCCACTCATCAAAACAAAGTAATGGTTTGATTGCAGGTTCAGAATGTCGTCTTCACATGGTAAAAAGGCTGTTGTCCTTGCTTCAAAGAAAAGGAAGTGAGCCTCATCTTCCTCGGGTGCTACTGTGGAAGTTCGTCACCCTTTCCTGACGTTCCCCATCGGGCCCCAAGAAGAACTATTCCAAATACTCCGGGCTTGAACTTTAATTGCAGGCCGTTACATCGATTGGGTCGCGATAGAACAAGTTCAATTGGCTGAAGCGATTTGGGCCCTCCTAACCACTGACCCTTGGGAGCTGTTCTTTGGGATCATCGAGCCAACATACCTCCAGATCATGATGGAACTATGCTAAACGTTCCATCTTCAGACCATAATGATGAACTACGATGATCTCGGCATGGTCCAATTTCGCCTAGGCGGGTTAGTCCGCCAGCTCAGCATCCTAGGATTCAGTATGGCGTTGGGTTTATATATGGAGAATGACTTGCATGCTCTCAACCGCCACATCCATTGTTCTCCTTTACGGTGCTGGGACACATTAGTACCAAGTGGGGCCACCTACAATCCTAGCCGCTCCAAGGCATTGACTCTCCCTCCATCTCTGAGGTACCTACACGCCATTTTCGCTCACACGATTACAGGACGGGGGGAGAGCACTGGTATCGTTAACACTCGTGGCACCTACTTTTTATGGTGTATGTCACACGGGCACGTCATCGACCTTGCCTATTTTAGCGCCCTCGCGATTCAACACCAGAGGAGCGGCATAGGAAGGGGGTCATCTCCATTGGCCTCTATGTTACTCGGCTGGCTCTACACTTCAGGCTCCTCAGCATCGTAGCCCAAGAATCATCCTTAACCCTCATTGGCCAGATGTCTCCACAAGGCATCTCGAGCATGCTTAGCATGAGGATGATCGAAAAGCGCCGAGGAACCTACCCTCCTCAATATCGTCTCGACCAATCTACCAAGAAGGAGGCCTACGAGGACATTCTTAATGATGTCCCTCCACAGCACGAGGACCCACAGACTCAGTCACCACTACCCTCTCGTCCAGTTCATGTGGCGGCTTCATATGCTGACATCTCTAAGCGCCTCACTTGATTCGAGCAGTAGTGTTTTCAACGATTTGACAACATTGATGCTACTCTACAGCAGATTTGTCAGTACCTCCACATCTCATCGCCAGTGCCACATCGCGAACCATCCAGCAATGAAGATATTTAAAAACATTTATTTATTATTTTATGTTTTTAATTTTTGTTAAAACTAATTTTTATTTTTATTAAGATTTTAGAATTTTATTTTATTATCAATTTCGGTTATTTCATTAAGAGTAATTATTCTTACTAATATCCCCTAAAAAGTCCCTGATTTTATCACAGTTATATAGAGCTACTAAGCTCATCATCACATAGGAACTAAAAACTCCACCAAGGAAGGTTCTCCACGACTGCCATGTCCTGAATGACCACGACCATAGCTACCACTAGATATAATATTCTTTTGGCGTAGGACTTATGGACTAATGAACCTTTACCACCAACGAAGTATCCTCCTCTACTCTCGCACCGATTACTCTCCAAAACTCCAATTCGAGGAATTCATCATACAGGAAGTTTCACTTCTCTCTCTATCTTATTTTTATATTCTAATATCTATCTTTGTACATTGAGGGCAATGTACATCTTAAGTGTGGGGGGTATTTATTTCATTATCAGAAAAATCCCTGAATGACTGCCTTGTTCTCTTGGAAAGCTCTCATATCATATTTAGGATAAATTTTGATTGATTTATGACGTTGATTGATATATCTTGAATTAAAACATAGGCATTTATGCATTGATTGTTTAAACCTCAAGACATTAGAGAATCAAGCATGATAAGTTGATTTTTAAGAATTTAAAATTTTAGATTGTTTCCCCAAAGTTTAGGTATTACTTTGAGTTAGAATTCACAAGTTTTAAACATAAAAAAGCCATAATTTTTGTGAGATTCTTGAGCCTTTTGAGCATCTATTAATTCTTTCATGCTCACTTTTATTATTGCTTTAAGTGCGTCAGTATTGAACTGTTATTCTAGAACTTGCTTGATTATGCATGTCAAGACCACACCATTTGATTTGATATGTCAAAATGATTAAGGCACTTAGGATTAACCTACTCATGCCATGAAAAACCTACCTCCACGATTAACCCCTAGTAAACCCCCTTGAGCCTAACAAGCCACTTATTGTATTACCCTTAATATTAACCCTTAACCCATTATTATTGAAATCCCCTAAATTAATCCCTATTTTTGTTGAGATTTGAGTTGAATAAATTGCGTAGCTATGTCTTGTTCTTAATAGATAGTCTATGTTATTTAACTTGTTCTTAAAAAATATATATGTATACATATTAGTAGTGATCTTCTGTTTGTAAGCTTCAGTATTTAAATTCCATAGTTAAAGAAGAAGTTATGTTGTATGTAAATGATGATTAAATATTTTTCTAGTTAAGTAATTTTTCAACTCAATCTCGATTCTAACCCTTTCTTTCAGCTTGTGACCACACCCCCTAACCAAGCCTCATTACAACCTTCTAAAGACCTTTTGATTGATGTATCATCTTAAATTATAGTGGTCGAGATTTGATTTTCTGTAACACCCCAAACCCGGCCTGGAAGTTTGGCTCGAATCTGGCGTGTCGCATTGAAGTGTTTTTAGAAACCATGTTTCCATTAAAAACCCTTCTTAATAATTAAAAACTTGTACCCTTTTTAAACCTTGTTAGAAAACCTCAGCTGAATAACATTCTTAACAACTTTGTAAAAAATCCTGGCAGTTGCGGAAGCTTAATTTAAAAACAATTGCGGTTATGTGATGTTTTGAACAACAGTAGTTGCTTTGGAAAACCGTGTTCTAATACTAGCAATTATAAGAACAATAAATAAAATTCCAAATTTGAAATCCAGAAAATTACAACGGCTTTAATACAACCCACATAAAAACATTTAAAAGCAATAATCAAAACTATAACATAAACAGTGTGTGTGGCTTCCTCCGAGCCCCTCACAGCCCCGATCCGTCTAAGGCTAGAAATTACCTGAAAGGTTAATAAACGGGGTGAG
The DNA here is from genome assembly GCF_007990345.1 of Gossypium hirsutum. Lineage (NCBI taxonomy): Eukaryota > Viridiplantae > Streptophyta > Magnoliopsida > Malvales > Malvaceae > Gossypium > Gossypium hirsutum. The sequence continues at coordinate 64,150,093 of NC_053429.1, read as the reverse complement.
TTTATGAAAACTCAGTGTGAAATCCTCTACTATATAAAAGGAACAGTCAGTCATATAAAAGAATTAAAAGTTGGCCCCAGCCCTACTTACAGTTTCAGTATCAATTGGGCATTAGCCCATTTTAACAAACAGTACCGGATGGGCTTTAACCCATTACAGAATAAGAAACATTATCAGAACTAGAACCAGAATCAGAATCAGAATTAGGTGACAGAATCAAAATTAGAATCAGTATCCTGTAACAGAATCAAAATCAGAATCAGTATGAGGTAACAGAATCAAAAATCAGAATCAGTATCAGATAATTGAATCAAAAATCAGAATGTGAATGCAATCCCAACCCAATCCAGCCTATAACCAACCGCTACACTCCACCCGTACCAGCCCCACACTCTATGTGGGGAATAGCTCAACCCACCCAGCCCTACACTCCATAGTTGCAGCATTGCTGCTCAGTTATCAGATATTGTGATAGAGTCACCAGATACAGATATTGTGGCAGAGCCACCAGAATAGATATTTGTGGCATAGCCACCAGAAACAGGTAATGTGGCAAAGCCATCGATAACTGCATTATGTTAGGCACATAGCCATTGTAACACCCTGAATTTGGGCCTAGAAGTTTTGGGCCTTGAGCATTGGAGCAGTTGAAGGCAGCTTATAATATTCTGTTGTGCATGCAAATTCCGTTAATAAAGGCTTGTTTTAGTGGTTAAGTGTGCTGAGAAGTGTTGGAGAAGTCCTGGGTTCAAACCTGGACTCTAGTAAAAATTTTGGTTTAAGGTGAATCAAACCTTGGGTGTAGTAGGTAGGCCTTAAGAATATTGTTGGAGAAATTGTGACACAAAAAGCCTTGTGGCTTAGTGGCAAGTGGCGTGTGGAGCATTTGAGGGGAGGCATGGGTTCGAATCCCATGGCAAGCAAAGAGCATTTATTTTGCTAACAGGGGGCGGCAAGAGTTGGTGTTGAATTTAAACTCTGATGTTGGAGGGATCCCACATCGGGAAGCTAACATAAGAGTGGATGTGAAGCTGGCTTTAAATAGAGAGAACCATAAGGAGAGTAAAGGTACCTTTCTTGGCTAATCCCTTTCGCTTTATGGCGTGCTCGTTTGGGTTGGGCATCGGCTAAGAGTGCTCGGAGTGTGGATTAACTCTAGTCTCCAATCAGGTGTGTATTTCTCACTACTCTAGTTGTTGGATGGCTACTTCGGGCCGCGATGGGCCAAAAGGGGCCATGTGGGCCCAATGGGCCTACGGGCCCAATTGGATAAGTTGTTTGATTGTGTAGCAAATATTGGACTAGGCTAGGTGAATTGCATATCTGTGGCTAGGTTTGGGCTAAAAGGGCCACACGAGCGTGTGGGACCATTTGGGCCGAGAATGGGCTTTAGGGCCATTTGTATTGTTATCCATGTTTAGAATACTTTAGTTTACCAATTACCAAAATACCCCTAGTTTGCAAAATTACCAAAATACCCTTGGTTTGTAAAATTACCAAAATACCCCTAATTTTTGAAATTACTGAAATACCCTTGACTTGTAAAATTACCAAAGTACCCCTGATTTACAGAATTACCGTTTTACTCTTGATTTACAGAATTATTGTTTTACCCTCGATTTATAGAATTACTGTTTTACCCTCGATTCACAGAATTATCGTTTTACCATTGATTTACAGAATCACTATTTTACCCTTGAGTTACAGAATTATCGTTTTACCCTCGATTTATAGAATTACCGTTTTACCCTTGATTTACAGAATCATTGTTTTACCATTGAGTTACAGAATTATCGTTTTACCCTCGATTCACAGAATTACCGTTTTACCCTTGATTTACAGAATCACTATTTTACCCTTGAGTTACAGAATTATCGTTTTACCCTTAATTTACAAAATTACCGTTTTACCCTCGATTGTGAATTTACTGAAATACCCCTGTAGGGTAGAATTATCGAAATACCCCTGTATGGTAGAATTACCGAAATACGCCTGTAGGGTAGAATTACCGAAATACCCATGTAGGGTAGAATTACTGAAATACCCCTGCAGGGTAGAATTACTAAAATACCCCTTTAGGGTAGTATTATCGAAATACCATTGTAGGGTAAAAATACCGAAATACCCCTGTAGGGTAGAATTACAGAGATACCCTTGTGGGGTAAAATTTCCATTTTGCCCCTAGAATGTTAAATGACTGTTTTGCCCTTGTGGGCAGGAGACTAACTTGGACTGTGTGGTTGACAGATTTGATTGTAAATATATGTTGGTGATATGAATGACTTGACTGTGACTGTTTGATTCAAATATGGGCATGATATTCTGATTCTGTATGTTGTATGCCATGACATGTGTATCTGTTGCATGGGATATGGGTTATATTGATGGAGGAAGCGTTCTGGTGGCTATGCCACAAATATCTGTTCTGGTGGCTCTGCCACAATATCTGTATCTGGTGACTCTGTCACAACATCTGTTGACCAATCGATGGTTGAGTGTCGATCACGTTACCGAAGGCTGTGTGCCGTTATTGTGGGATTCATATCGATATTGTGGACTTCGTGTCAATTATAGACCCGTTATTGATGGCTCTGTGCCAACCTAAATATGGCTTTGTGCCATCTTGACTATCGCTTTGTGCCAAACGTATTTACCTGTGGCTATGTGCCTAACATATTTGTTGACGACTCTGTGTCGATCATATGCGCCAGTTATATTACCGTCACTGATGGCTATATGCCGAAGTTATTACAGTTATCTATGGCTTTGTGCTACATATTCTGTTAAGTGGCTTTGCCACATTATCTGTTTTGGTGGCTCAGCCACAATATCTGTATCTGGTGACTCTGTCACAATATCTGTTCTGGCAGCCATGCTGTAAATTCTGTGGCATGCAACGGATGGGTGGGTCGAGTTGTCTCCCCACATGGTGTAAGGTTGGTACGGGGGTGTATACGGATGGATTGGGTTGGGATTGCATTCACATTCTGATTCTGATTCTGTTACTAATACTGATTCTGATTTTGATTCTGTTACTGATACTGATTCTGATTCTGTCACCTGATTCTGATTCTGATTCTCATTTTGGTTCTAATTCTGATAATGTTTCTTATTCTGTAATGGGCTAAGATCCATCTGGTACTGTCTGTTATAATGGGCTAAGGCCCGATTGGTACTGAAACTGTAAGTAAGGCTGGGGCCAGACTTTTAATTCTTTTAGATGACTGATTGTTCCTTTTTATAGTACAGGATTTCACACTGAGTTTTCGTAAACTCACCCCGTTTATTAACTTTTCAGGTAATTTCCAGCCTTAGATGTATCAGGGCTGCGAGGGGCTCGGAGGAAGCCACACACACTGTTTATGTTAGAGTTTTGATTATTACCTTTAAATGTTTTATGTGGGTTGTAGTAAAGCCATTGTAATTTTTTGGATTTCAAATTTGGAATTTTATTTATTGTTCTTATAATTGCTAGTATTAGAACACGATTTTCCAAAGCAATTACTGTTGTTCAAAACATCACGTAACCGCAATTATTTTTAAAGTAATTTTCCGCAACTACCAAGATTTTTACAAAGTTGTTAAGAATGTTATTCAACTGAGGTTTTCTAACAAGGTTTAAAAAGGGTATAAGTTTTTAATTATTAAGAAGGGTTTTTAAAGGAAACATGGTTTCTGAAAAACACTTCAAGGTGACACACCAGATTCGAGCCAAACTTCCAGGCCGGGTTTGGGGTGTTACAGCCATCAACTAGAGTAACATAATCGGCACACAGCCTTAGGTAAATGTGATCGACACAGAGTCGTCAATAACCATATATTCGCACATAGCCTTAGGCAAATACGTTTGGCACACAGCCATAATCAAGTTGGCACAGAGCCATATGTAGGTTGACACAAAGCCATAATCAGAAGGCTTTAAGCCATCAGTAGCTGTATCATGTTAGGCACATAGCCATCAGCGACGGTAATATAGTCGGCACACAGCCTCGGGTAAATATGATCAGCACTCAGCCATTGATCGGTCCACAGTCGTCTTGGGCGACCCGCGTGACCTTTTCAAATCAGTACGAATATACGGCTCTTAAGCCTTCAGTAGATCCACAGTTGTCAAGCAACCATACGATCCTAACAGATCAGATCTTCCTTCGTACAAAATCCCAACCCATGCAACATGTCATGTATGCAGAATGTCATGCCCATATTTGAATCAAACAATCTCAGTCAAGTTATTCATATACCAACATATATTCACAATCAAATTCGTCAACCAGACAGTCCAAGTTAGTCACTTGGCCACAAGGGCAAAACAATCATTTAACACCTTAGGGGCAAAATGGTAATTTTACCCCACAAGGTATCTCGGTAATTCCACCCTACAGGGGTATTTTAGTAATTCTACCCTACAAGAGTATTTTGGTAATTCTACACTACAGGGGTATTTCGGTAATTCTACCCTACAGGGGTATTTCGGTAATTCTACCCTACATGGGTATTGCGATAATTCTACCTTACAGGGGTATTTCGGTAATTCTACCCTACAGGGGTATTTCGGTAATTCTACCCTACAGGGGTATTACGATAATTCTACCCTACAGGGGTATTTCGGTAATTCTACCCTACAGGGGTATTTCGGTAATTCTACCCTACAGGGGTATTTCGATAATTTTGTAAATCAAGGGTAAAACGGTAATTCTGTAAATCAAGGGTACTTTGGTAATTTTACAAGTCGATGGTATTTCAATAATTTTACAGGTCGAGGGTATTTTAGTAATTTCACAAATCAGGGGTATTTTGGTAATTTCACAAATCAGGGGTATTTTGATAATTTTACAAACTAGGGGTATTTTGGTAATTTTATAAACAAAGGGTATTTTAATAATTTTACAAACCAGGGGTATTTTGGTAATTTTGTAGACCAAGGGTATTTTGGTAATTTTACAAACCAGGGGTATTTTGGTGATTTTATAAACCAAGGGTATTTTAGTGATTTTACAAACCAGGGGTATTTTGGTAATTTGGTAAACTAAAGTATTCTAAACAGGGATAACAATACGAATGGCCCTAAAGCCTATTCTCGGCCTAAATGGGCCCACACGCTCGTGTGGCCCTTTTAGCCCAAATCTAGCCACAGATATGAGATTCACCTAGCCTAGTCCAATATTTACTACACAATCAAACAACTTATCCAATTGGGCCCGTAGGCCCATTGGGCCCACATGGCTCCTTTCGGCCTATCGCGGCCCGAAGTAGCCATCCTACAGCTAGAGTAGCGAGAAATACACTCCTGATTGGAGACTGGAGTTAATCCACGCTCCGAGCACTCTTAGCCGACGCCCAACCCAAACGAGCACGCCATAAAGCGAAAGGGATCAGCCAAGAAGGTACCTTTACTCTCCTCATGGTTCTCTATATTTAAAGCCAGCTTTGCATCCACTTTTATGTTAGCTTCCCGATGTGGGATCCCTCCATCATCAGAGTTTAAATTCAACACCAACTCTTGCCGCCCCCTGTTAGCAAAATAAATGCTCTTTGCTTTCCATGGGATTCGAACCCATGCCTCCCCTTAAATGCTCCACACACTACTTGCCACTAAGCCACAAGGCTTTTTGTGTCACAATTTCTCCAACAATATTCTTAAGGCCTACCTACTACACCCAGGGTTGATTCACCTTAAACCAAAATTTTTGCTAGAGTCCAGGTTTGAACCCAGGACTTCTCCAACACTTCTCAGCACACTTAACCACTAAAACAAGCCTTCATTAACGAAATTTTCACGCACAACAGAATATTATAAGTTGCCTTCAACTGCTCCCATGCTCAAGGCCCAAAACTTCTAGGCTCAAATTCAGGGTGTTACATTTTCATCCAAGCCTATGGTAATGACTTTTCATTATTGACTATTGAGTGCTTCATTATTGTCCTTAAAGACCTCGAGTGATTTGAGTGAATCTTTAGTGAGGATGTGAAACTCTGTGATATTCTGAATCAAAGGTAATTACTTAGATGAGGGGAGACACCTATGTTTGCATGATTAAATACTCAACTTGGTATGTTTGAAACTTTTATGTTCTTTTAGTTGAATTCTCAATGTATGATTACCTATGGATTATTTTGAGATATTATCGATAGAAATTATAAGTTGAGAAGAATTTATTTTGATTATGAGTTGAGAATTTTGTTTGAGGACAAGCAAATGCTTAAGTGTGGGGATATTTGATAAACCATAATTTATACATATTTTTACCCCATTTTTAACGCATTTTATGGATGATTTCTCATTAGAATTGGTGAATTTGATGCTCCTAATGCTTTAATTTCATGTTTTATACTTAAGAGAGCATAGGAGAGCGAAAGGAACGAGAAACGAGCCAAAAATGGAGAAAGTGGGCCAAAGTATGAAACCAACACGGCCTGGACCTCCTCACACGGGAAGACCACATTGGCAAGCTCGAGCACGGCTTGATGAATCTTGTTATTATTTTCTGAATTATATGATAAATATTTCACTTGTTCTTAATTATGTGTTCTTAATTCTTGTCTTGATATCCCAGGATACTGATTCAAGATAAAATCTTATTCAGATGAGGCATAGACCCTGTCTAAGAGTACATCTGTCATAATTAAGTGGATTTGTTTGCGCGCCTAGACATAGGGTGACAAGATTTTGCTGGATTAGGGTGAAACCTAATAAGGGGATCCATAGATCGAGTTAATTCAACCCTAGAATGTTAATTAGAGAAAAGTCTCAATTATTCAATCTAGGGATTAGACGTTATTAGTCTTGAATAAGGATAATAATATAACTTAGGGATCTCCAAGGAACAAGTTAAATGAATAAATCATCCGATTCGGAGATAGAATAACAAGTACAGTCTAGGTGGATTTTTCCTTAGGTATTTTCTTAATTCAATCGATTTTCCCGAAAGCAATTCCTTAATTCCATTCTCTGTGAATTCTTAGTTTAGATAATTAGTTAGTTAAAACAAAACCTCTTTATTCTTATGCTAGATAATAAAAAGACAGTCATTACTAGTACTTTTAGTTCCTTTGGGTTCGATAATTCAGTCTTGCTAAAACTATACTACTGTTCGATAGGTATACTTGCCTACATCGCGATAATAGTTAGTTTCAAGAACGATTAATTATAAATATTTAAAACTTATCCCGAAATCACGCGATCACCCCCTAATTGATAAAATAACTATTTTGCCCTTATATGGTAAGATGACTAGTTTGCCCCTATGTGATGTACATATATATGTACATGTATGATCGTATTTTAGCATACTATTTAAACCGTAATGGATACATATATGATTCAATGATATGACATGACATGATTGTATGATGCATTGCATGGGGATGGGCTTATACTGATCCGAGGAAGTGTATTGAAAGGCTTCGAGCCTAAATTACTGGCAGCCCAGCTGCATATTACTGTATAGTGCCACTTTTGGTACCTTCTGGAGTGTAGGGATGGGTGGGTTGTTATATCCCCACATGGAGAATAGGGTTGGACGGAGTTGGAGTGTAGAGGTTGGATGCTTAGGACATATTTACTGTTTAAACTGTTATGGCACTAATTATTGTTACTGTAATGGGCCAAGGCCCAAACGCATGACTGTTTCTGTATTGAGCACTTCCATAACTCATAATCTCAAATCATCAATATGAGCACTTCCAATTTTGCATCATTTAACCTAATCTCACAAACATACCAAAATCAATTCTCAACCATTTAGTACCCCTAAATACCAAATACCAACTAGCATCACTTATTCATAATCAAGCACATAGCAAGAGTCATTTGCACAATTATATACACAACCAAAATAAGCCAACTCTCATGGCTATATACAAAACCAAACTCTTAATATTCACAAGGCATTTCAAATGACTAAATTCATTAATAACATAAATACCAAAATGACCAAAGTCCCTATACATGCCATTTACACAAAATACTAATGTTCAAAAGTTCTGAAGTGATAGTTAGATAGTATGATGAAGTCTCTGATGATTCTTGAATTCGAGCTACCTTTGATTTCACTAAAAAAATGGAGAATAAACAAAGTAAGCTATAAATGTAACAACCCGTTTTTAGGTCAAATCGGAACAGTGGTTTCAGGACCACAAATTTAAAGTCAAAATATTTATTTTATTATTTTAATAAGGTCTACAGTATGTTACATAAATTATGTGGAAGTTTCGTAAATAAATTTTACTGTTTAAATGCTTAATTCGGTAAAAAAGACTAAATCGTGTAAAGCGTAAAATATGAGTTCTATTGTTTAAAGGTATTAAATAGCTATGGTTTATTAATATGGAAGTCCTTATAATGTTATTTGACCTTAGTTTAAGTTAATGGACATTCATGTCCATGAATTTCATGTTATTATAAGTTTATTTATAAGGCTATATTAGTAATTTAGTTATTAAAGTAATAATAATAAAACAAGGTGCCAAAATTTCCTAATTGTTCATCCTTTCTTCACCGAAAATAAAGAGAAGAGAAGCCATTTTATGCTTTTGGGTTTCAGCAACTACAATTCTTAATTAAGGTACGATTTTGACTCAGTTTTTCATGATTTCTATGTTTTGAACTCGTTGCAGCTTAATCTAGCTAGCCCGTACCTTCATTTTTGAAATTGTTATAGATTTTGAAAAGTGCCATTGTTGAATACTTGAGTTCTTTATTATTAAATGATGGAATTTGGAGGTTTGATGATAGTTCTACTAGTTTTGTAAAGCAATTTTTGACAAAAATGTAAATAGAGACTAAATTGTGAATTTGTAAAAAGTAGTAGTTAAAAGTGTGAAATAATGAAAGCTTTGGGCTACTAGTAGTATATAGGAAATTCGGCTATCTTGGGTCGTAGCTAACTGTGTAAAATTGTCATTTTGTGTATAAAGGACTAAATTGCAAAGTAGTCAAAAGTCTAGGGTAATTTTGTAATTTGACCAAAAGTGAATGTTTTAGGCTAAATTGAATTGAATGAAACTTTGAATGAATTAATTTGATATCACAATGAAGATAAGAAAATTCCAAAATTAGATCAAGGGAAACGAAAGGTAGACGAGTAGTCGATGGTTATCTGAACAACTCGAGGTAAGTTCGTGTAACTAGAATCGAGCTATACTATACTTGCAATGGTTGAATTGAATGTTTATAGTTGAATTACTTGATGATATATCGAATGTGTTATAAGCTTTAGTTGAACTATAGGAATTCTGTAATACCCCAAACCCGGCCCAGACATTACGACCGAATCCGGCATGTCACATTGAAGCGTTACTAGAAAAGTCATGTTTTATCTAAAGACTTTCTTAGTGTTTAAAGAATATCCTAGTTATAGATTAAAGTGAATGGAAGCTATGCACCAGGTAGGATGCCAGAAAAGAGGAGGTGAGTCTATTAGACTGCGTAAGTACCTAGCTCTCCACGGATCCAATCCTAGACATGCACACCACCATTGCCACACTTTAACTGAGTGATTGTTCATGGAAAACCAATTCGTTTAAAACCATTTTAAAAGGTTATTAATTTTGAAAACATTTTCAAACAACGGAAGTTTTGCTTTGTTATCACGATATTTTGAAACCAAGTAACTTTTTTTTTAAAACGCGCCCTAGAGCTATTCAATTTCAAACAATTAAAACAATAACGTAACTAAGCTAACAAAACATACTAAAAACAATTAAAAATAATTAAAGCGGCCTTGTTACAACCTGAAATATAACTGAAAATAACTTAAAGAAATACTAATTTAATTAAAAACCATATGCTATGTCTACGTGGCCACCCTGAATCCGACCAGCTCTAAGTCCCCAATTTAAGGCTCACCTGCAAAGATGGGTAAATGGGGGTGAGTTTGGAAAACTCAGTGTGTAAAGTAAACCCAACTAGAGCCTAAATCGGTTCAAGCTTTATTGGGCCTAAGCCCTATCCAGAAATAGTATTATCTGGGCCTTAGCCCTGTTCAGAAATTAGTGTGGCCCTTAAGCCCATTAAAGTAACAGAACATATATTATGCATGTATGCAGAAACCCAACCCATGTCCAGCCGTATACACCCCCGTACCAACCTTACACCATGTGGGGAGACAACTCGACCCACCTATCCGCTACATGCCACAGAATTTGCAGCATGGCTTCCAGAACAAATATTGTGACAGAGTCACCAGATACAGATATTGTGGTAGAGCCACCAGAATAGATATTTGTGGTATAGCCACCAGAACAGATATTTGTGGCATAGCCACTAGAACAGATATTTGTGGCATAGCCACCAGAACACTTCCTCCATCAATATAACCCATATCCCATGCAACAGATATACATGTCATGGCATACAACAAACAGAATCAAAATATCATGCATTTCAGTCAAAATTAACCCTAGGGATATAATGGTAATTTTCATACTTAGGGGTATTTTAGTAAATTTACTATTTTATTATTTTCATGCATATTACAGCCATTAACGCATTAACAGAAACACTTACCGAGCATTTTTACCGAATTGGCCCGTTGGCCCATTAACCCGATTTCGGCCTATTAAGCCCAAATAGACCGAAGTGCACTAAACTACGCACTACAATCTTACCGCTTGAGATTACCAGGATTAACAAACAAACTATCTCACGAGCACTTGCACGCTCGCAAGTTTACAAAATACCGGCTCTTCGGCATTTTGGCTTTTCGACTTTTGCCGATCTAGTCTATAAGTGGGTGTCGTTTACACACCTGATCTGTAACGATACGTTGGCAAGATCCACACACGACTTTCCTACAATCGAGTTACTAATACATCAGACTACATATCAATAATGAAATACGTACTAATCTCCTTACCATATTCGACCAACATCCTTAATGGCCTTAGATTGCTTACCTTTGTCGTAAATAATGACTAAGTCTCGATCCAGTCGTTTCGATGTCCTTGCTTCCAACTGCTCCTTGATCGACAGCCTTTATTCCACCTTACTCAGAATAGAACGATAAATAAACCCAATAAACCCTTTAGTCCAAAACGATAGCCTCCCTAAGCGATTAGGGATTACTCGGCTTTTTTTCCAGAACCACAAGATACGAATGGAAAGAGGGTTACGAATACTTACAACTAGATCTATTTGATGAAGAACGTTTCCAATACTTTCCTACCCCTAACACAAGCAAAGGATGAGTCCAAGAGATCTAAAGGTGTTTGGCTTCCAACCTCTTAAACTATGGTGACCTCGGCTTTTCAAAAAACAAGGGAGGAAGAAAAATGGAAGCTCGATGATGAAAGGGAGTAGATGTCGACAAGGCTAACCTAGTTGGGGGATTCGGCTTTAACGAAAATATGAGTAAAAGTAAAAGAGATCGGCACAAGGGGAAAACAAAAGTTGTGGTTTCAGCTTTTGTGAGTGATCGACTAAGGTGATTGAATGGGAGAGGTTTTTTTTCTTTATGATTGGTGAAGCAAAGAAATTGGGAAGATGATGATAAAAGAAAGGAAAGGAATAGGTTAATGGCCTCGGCTTGAAGAACTAAGAGCGCAAGAGAATGAAAACTAAGAGAGCAAGAGAATGAAAGAAGAGAAAATGAGCAAAAAGAAAAAAAATATAAATTTGAAATAAAACAAAACAAGAACCGATTGAAAGGGAAGCAAGATCGGCCAAATTAAAATACCCCAACTAACCAAAAAGAAAAATGAATCATAAAGGCCAAAAATAAACGACACTTATTTGCTATGGCCGAATAAGTGCATTTCGGCATAAAAATTCTTCCTAAATTCCAATTCCATGAATTGATCCTTGATTCTTGGCCAAATTCAATGTTTGAATTTCATTCAAACTCCTAACCGATAAGCAGCCTCCTTATCCACTCCTTGTACCGCTTCAGTACGCTACAAGAGAGTCCTGATCAGACCCCAACTCCTTCCCCACGCGTGCAGGAAAAACCCAAACCTTCCGTGTGCGAGGTGAGGCTCGAACCCCAGACCTCCGTCTGCCCTTGTGCCTTCGCCGTGCTGCTGGCCACTGCACCACGCTTCTTTCTTTACTAATATAGGGTCACAATTAATTATAAGCCTTACCTGCTGAAGCTCTGGTCCACTTAAAAATAAAGGAGAAATTCGCCTGCGCAAGGACTCGAACCTGCGCCCTCTGCTGCCACTGCGTCACGGGCACTCCTTGCGTTGGATTATGCTCGCAACTCCTCTTAACCCCTATTTTAACTGCAACCTGAATACTAAAAAAAACAACCATTTGCGCGCGTTGTGCCTTGAACCCAGGCACCTCCCATGCCCTCCTAGCATGCTTAGCCACTGGGCCAAGTGCTTATTTGTGCTAAAACTCAGTCCAAATTAATAATAAGGCCTACTGCCCAGATTCCCTTAAGAGGCAAAATTTAAAAATTTTGCTAAAGCTATAGGCCGAGCCCCGGACTTTTTTCCCACACCATAAACCCTTCGTAATTTATTTAATTACTAAATTAAACACACAAAATAATAATAATAATAACATCCAAATTATTTGGGCTGTCTTCTACGCGAACCTAGACTCAAGGCCCAACACTTCCAGGCCCGAAAATCGAGGCGTTACAAATTTATTAGATACGAGTGACATGTTACTATACTCACTGAAATGGTCGAGCTCCTGCATTTGTTGCGGATTCACCATAGCTCGTAAGAGCTTCTCGTTTAGCTCAATAGAGCTTTCCATTCCCAGCTTAATTAAGCTTACTGTTATCAACTTATTATGAGCTTACTGACCATGTCTGGAAAGAGCATGTATGATGATGAATTGACGAATTATTGACATTGTTCAATCGATTATTCTTTGAAGTTCTAATAGATTCAATGAGCCTAAATAATATTATATGAATAAGATATGGTTTATGTATTAGTTGAATGACTAACATTTGATGATAATTAGGTGATGGATTTATGTTGAATTGTTGGCTTGTTATTATTGCATTTGATTTCTTTAAATGGTAAGTTACATTCTAAATTGTACGAGCTTACTAAGCTTAGTAGCTTACTCTGTTCCTGTTTTTATATCTTTTAGAGGTTCGTTAGCTCGCTTGTTCTGGACAAGTCGGAGTTGCGCGTCACACTATCCAAATTTCTGTTTGGTATTTTGAACTTTTGAACCTATGTAAATACGGCATGTATAGGCTAGTTTAATAGTATAAGTTATGTTTTGGAATCATGTTTTGAGTAAGATTTGTATATAAGTTAAGCCATGTGATTTCGCTTATTTGGAACTAGGTGTTGGTTGTATATATATGTGTATGATAATGGTATGCTTTTAGCAAGATAATGTTTGAAAGTAATTATGCAAAGGTAGTCTTGGTTTATGGATGTTAAATGAATGAATTGTATATGATGTCATATAGGTATATAGACATGTAAATGGTAAGTTTAGATATGATTTATAATGTGTATTGAATTGGTTCATTTGGTTGCAAATTGAGTTGTTTAAATGTGGAAAATTTTGAATATATATGCTTATGTCTTAGGGTGGAAAATTTGGTTATTCAAATGACCTATTTTTGTCCACACAGGTAGAGACATGGGCATGTGTCTCAGCCATGTGTGACACACGATCACGTTACATGGTCGTGTGTCCCCTAGGGTACCTTACGAATTAAAGTCAGTATACCCTCCAGTTTTGACATGGCCTAGGCACACAGGTGTGTCTAATGGTCATGTGTGCCACACAGGTTGGCACATGAGCATGTCGTCGGACGTGTGGCCAAGTCAATGGCCTCCTTAATTTTCAAACGTCCTGGCACACGGGTGTGTCTTGTGGCCATGTGGATAAGTCAGTATGTATGCCCTATTTTGCCACGGCTTAGACACACGGACGTGTCTAAGGCCGTGTGAGGCACAGGGCCTGTTCACACGGGCGTGTGACCTTTTAAAAGTTCAAAATTTTCTAAGTTTTCAAAACTTTTATATGTTACTAACTTGGTCCCTAATGTATGTTTTAAGTATAGTATGCTCGATTTTAAGTTCATACTGAATGTGAATGAATGATGTTTATTGTAATGATTTGATATTTGATATGAAATTGTTCTGAACTAAATGACAAGTCCGGTAATGCCTCTTAACCTATTCCGGTGACGGTTACGGGTTAGGGGTGTTACAATAAAGCTTAATAAATTCGTATAACATTAAAATTAACTTGCCATATATGCACAACTTAAGCAAATAAAACATAACATAACATAATTCATATTGAAGCATCAACCTACCACATATTCATTCGCAAGGTTAGATATAACTTTCATAAATTCCTCATTTCAATACTTGTTCGGTTCATGTACATACCTGTGCCACCTTGTATCAACTTATACACAACCACATCTCTGATATACCCATTGAACCATTAGGAATACTATCGGATACACGAGAATCTCGCACCCTAAGTGCCACATATATATAGTCGAAGCTATCTCAAATCTTGTATCACATATAATGCTCACTCTCGAGCTATCAACAAGTCTACTCACACAAGCTTATGGTAATGATGAAGCTACATGGTGCTGCTCACACAAGTTGATGAGTATCCACAACACATGTCAGATAACTCAGCCACCAGTAGGATGTACGGACCAGCAGCCAAATCACATAACCCCTAATGACATGTCATTTGTATCCTAATCTTTTCCTAAAGTTCAATCGGGATTTCTTACTTGCCGAATCATCGTTGAATATGTTCGCAGTGTCATATTCTCAATTTATGCAATATCAAAGCATTTAAAGCACGATATGATAATATTTAATACATACATATGAACTTACCTCGAATGCAAAAATGACGCAATAAGTCGATTAGTCTGAAACCTAGTTCTTTCCCCGATCTAAATCTGTATTTCATCTTTCTTGATCTAAATAATATCAAATTTAGCTTATTTAATTATCACTCTATTCAATTTAGTCCAAAATACACATTAAGGCAAATTTACACTTTTGCCCCTAACATTTCAACATTTTTACAATTTAGTCCTTATTTCATAAAATCACAATTCATGGAATTCAGCCAAAACCCATGCTAGCCAAATTTTAATTAGGTCCCTAGCGGTCCATATTTTTCATTTATTTCACAATTTAACCACAAAATTTACACATTTCACAATTTATTCCCTATTTGGACATTTTATTAAAAATCACTTAACAAATGTTGTTTATCTAACAACATGCATGCATTTTCTATCATTAAACATCAAAACACACCAATATTCATCAATGGAAAAACCCTAAACCTTTAACAGTTTTGCAAAATAGTCCCTGGGCTAGCTAAAATAAGCTGCAACGATCTCAAAAACGTAGAAATTATTAAAAATAGGACAAAATTCACCCACCTATTGAGCTAGAAAGTTTGACTGATTGTTGATCAATTGTAAAGCCCTAACAATGGCTTCTCTTCTTGCTTAATTCGGCTAAGGAAGATGATAACAAAACAAAAATATGGTTTTTGTTTTATTTATTTTAGTTTATTACGCTAATTACTTAATTACCCTTTACTAATACATTAAAACTTATATAAGTAATGTCCATAAATGTCCATTTGAACAACCAATGCTCTATTTACCACCTAATGTCCATAAATAGTACTTTTAGCTATTGGAACATCACTTTTGCACTTAACACGATTTAGTCCTTTTTATCAAATTAAACATTCAAACGATAAATTTCTTAACGAAATTTTCACACAATCATAATATCATGCTTTTAAACATTAAAATAATAAAATAATTATTTCAAATTTAGATTTGTGGTCCCAAAATCACCATTCTGATTTGACTAAAAATAAGCTGTTACAACTCTCCCCCTTAGGAATTTTCATCCCCTAAAATCTTACCAGAACAGAAGTTAGGGTACTGTTTTGTCATAGCTTTCTCGGGTTCCCATGTGGCTTCCTCAACCCTGTGACGTTGCCATAAAACTTTTACCAAAGCTATGCTTTTATTTCTCAATTCTTTAAACTCTCGAGCTAAAATTCTGATCGGTTCTTCATTGTATGACATATCAGGTTGAATTTCAATCTCTGATGGGGAAATTACGTGTGATGGATCTGATCGATATCGTCGTAACATCGACACGTGGAACACATTGTGAATCCTTTTTAACCTTGATGGTAAAGCTAACCGATATGCCACTGGCCCTATTCTTTTGATGGTCTCATACGACCCGATAAATCGAAGACTCAATTTACCTTTGTGACAAATCGAAGGATCTTTTCCCACGAAGATACTTTCAAGAATACTCTACCTTTGTGACAAATCGAAGGATCTTTTTCAGGAAGATACTTTCAAGAATACTCTATCACCGATCTAAAATTCATTGTCTTTACGTTTCAAATCCACATATGATTTCTGCCGCTTTGAAGTCGCTTTCAAACTGTCACGAATTAGTTTCACTTTCTCTTCGGTGTCTTTGATCAAATCTACCCCGTGAATATTTTTCTCACTAAGCTTGGTCCAGTACAGAGGATTTCAGCATTTACGACCATATAAAGCTTCGTACGGTGCCATTTTTATGCTCGATTGAAAATTGTTGTTATACGCGAATTCAACCAATAGCAAATATTTCTCCCAGTTGCCGTCAAACTCTAAAACATAGCAACAAAGCATATCTTCGAGAATCTGAATTATTCTCTTAGATTGACCATCATTTTGTGGATGAAAAGCAGTGCTAAAATGAAATCGCGTGCCTAAAGCTTCTTGCAATTCCTTCCAAAATCGCGATGTAAACCTCGAATCTCTATCTGAAATAATAGAAACTAGCACTCCGTGCAATTTAACAATCTCAGAGACGTACAAATCAGCCAATCTATCAAGCGAATAATCTATACGTACCGAAATGAAATGTGTAGATTTCGTCAATCTATCAGCAACAACCCAGATAGTATCTTTTCATTTCGGAGACAAAGGTAATCCGGATACGAAATCAATTGTAACTCTATCCAATTTCCACTATGGTATCATTTCAGAATGTAGTAATCCTGAAGGCACTTGATGTTCAGCTTTAACTTGTTGATAAACTAAACATCTAAATACAAACTCTAAAATGCCTCGTGTCATGCCTGACCACCAATATAATTGTTTCAAATCATTATACATTTTGTACTCCCCGGATGTAAGGATAAACAAACACTGTGTGCTTCGTGTAAAATTTTCTGAATAAGCTCAGAATTCTTTGGTACTCAAATTTTATCTCAGAACATTAAACAATCATCACATCTGATCTGATAGTCAGAATCACCATTCGATCTGCATTGCACTCTCTTAGCTTGCAACTCGTTGTCACAATTTTGAGCTTCATAAATTTGCTGAAGAAACAACAGTTTAGCTTTTAACTCAGCTAAAATCAAACCATCAGCAGACAAGGTTAGCTGTGTGTTCATTACTCGCAAAGCAAATAATGATTTTCTACTCAAAGCATTTGCAACTACATTCACTTTTCTCAGATGATAATCAATTACTAACTCATAGTCTTTCAGCAGCTTGAGCCATCTCCATTGACGCAAATTCAAATCTTTTTGAGTCATTATGTACTTCAAGCTCTTGTGATCAGTAAAGATATGGCACTTTTCACCGTATAAATGATGTCGCCAAATTTTCAATGCAAACACAATAGCAGCCAACTCTAAATCGTGCGTTGGATAATTCTTTTCATGTGGCTTCAACTGTCTAGAAGAATAAGCTATCACTTTACCCTCTTGCATCAAAACACAACCCAAACTGTTCAATGATGAGTCACTGAAAATCACACTCTTTACCCAACATGGGTTGAACCAAAATTGATGCCTCAGTTAACAATGGTTTCAACTGTTCAAAACTCTATTGACACTTCTCGGACCACTTGAATTTCACATCTTTTTCTAGAAATATAGTCATCGGTGTAACAATCATGAAGAATCCTTTAACAAAACACCGATAATAACCAGCTAATCCTAGAAAGCTTCTAACTTTGGATACGTTTCTTGGTGGTTTCCAATCAACAACTGCGAAAATCTTGCTTGGATCAACACGAATACCTTCCGCTGAAACAATATGTCCTAAAAATCCAACTTCTCAGAGCCAAAACTCACATTTACTAAATTTAGCAAATAGTTGCTTATCTCTCAAGGTTTGTAGTACAATCCTCAAATGTTTGGCATGCTTAGACTCATCTCGTGAATAGATCAGAATGTCGTCAATGAACACAAATCTGTCTAAATACGGTCTAAAGATTCTATTAATCAAATCCATAAAAACTGCAGGAGCATTAGTTAATCCGAAAGGCATAACAAGAAATTCATAATGCTTGTATCTTGTTTTGAACGCAGTTTTTGGCACATCTGAATCTTTTACTCTCAACTGATAATAACCAGATAGCAGATCAATCTTTGAAAACACTGTTGCTCCTTTCAACTGACTGAACAAATCATCGATTCACTACAAAGGATACTTGTTCTTTATCGTAACCTTGTTGAGCTGACAATAATCAATACAAAGTCTCATTGATCCGTCTTTCTTCTTTACAAACAATACTGGTGCACCCCAGGGTGAAAAACTAGGTCGTACAAAACCTCTATCTATTAACTCTTGCAACTGAGCTTTCAATTCTTTCAGTTCTGTTGGCTTTTGTACAAAGCTATCGATATCGATGATGTTCTCGATACTAATTCACTAGCAAACTCAACCTCTCTGATCGGTGGCAAACTTGGTAACTCTTCTAGAAACACATTCGGATACTCACAGACTACTGGTACTGATTCAATCTTCGATTCAAACACTTTGGTATCTAGTACATAAGCAAGATATGCTTCACAACCCTTTCTCACATATCTTTGAACTGACATCGATGAAATTACAATAGGCAATCCACTCGACTCATCTGATTCAATTCAAAGGATTTAACTATTCTGACATTTTAATTCAATAATCTTTCGTCTACAATTCACAGCCGCATCATGTAGCGTCAACCAATCCATACCCAGAATTACATCAAATTCATCAAACGGTAGTAGATTAAATTAGCCTGAAAACAGTAACCCTGAGTCATTAAAGGACAGTTCTTACAAACTTTATCAACTAGAACATATTTGCCTATGGGGTTCAACATTTAATCACAAACTTGGTAGACTCAACAGGAAAATTCTTACTAGACACAAAATTCATACAGATATATGAATGAGTTGATCTTGGATTAATCAATGCAACTATATTAGTGTCATAAAGAGAAAATGTACCGGTGATAACATCTGGACACATCTTCACGAGTGCAAATAGCATAAGCTCTAGCAGGCACTCTAACCTTAGATCTCGCAGCTGAATCTTTGTCACACCTTTACTAAAGGTTACATTCCCCGTATTTATAGGTAGCCTTCCTCTAGTAGCTGTGTTGTTTGGTCTTGCATTTTGGAATTTATCTTTCTCAGCTAACTCTAGACAGTCTCGAATGAAATGATCTTGCGAGCCACAATTAAAATAACCTCTATTATTCATCCAGCACTTACCAAAATGTCGTCGACCACACTGTTGATACTCGGGTTTATTATTTCTCACACTGCCAACACTCGATATTGATGTAGCTTGAGTTTTAGGACTTAAGTATTGCTTTCCACGATCTCTATTTAGATACCCTATTGAAGCATTCAAACGACTGTACTAATCCCGTGCTTTCTTCGACAAGGATTGATATGGTTATTCATTGATACGTGATATTCGCGACAGGTTTAAAAAAATTATAATTAATCATTCTTGAAACTAACTATTATCACGATAAAGGCAAGTGTACCTATCGAACAGTAGTTAGCTTTAGCAAGACCGGATTGTCGAACCCAAAGGAACCAAGAGTACTAGTAATTACTTTCTTTTTATTATCTAGCCTAAAAATTAAGGGATTTGTTTATCTAAACTAATTAACTAAACTAAGGGTGCACAAAGAGAAAATTGGGAAAAGCTTTTGGGAAAACTCGATTGATTAAGACAATACCCATGGAAAAATCCACCTAGACTTCACTTGTTATTTGACTCTGAATCAGACGATTTATTCAATTGACTCGATCCGTAGAAATCCCTAAGTTATATTATTATCTCTCTCGAGGATAATAACGTCTAACCCTAGGTTGATTAATTGAAATCTCTTTCTAATTAACACCCTAGTGTTGCACTAACACGATCTATGGACTCCTTTATTAGGTTTCACCCTAATCCGACAAAATCTTGTCACACTATCTCTAGGCGTGCAATCAACTCTGCTTAATTACGACAAATTTACTCTTAGACAGGGACTTTTGCTCCTCTGAATAAGCGCATTAACTTGAATCAATATCCTGGAATATTAAAACAAGAATTAAGAACACATAATTAAGAACAAGTCAAATATTTATCATACAATTCAGATAATAATAACAAGATCTGTCTTAGGTTTCATTCCCCTTAGGTATTTAAAGGAGTTTAGTTCATAATTATGAAAGAAAACATCTCAAAAGAATAAAGATAACAAAACATAAAGAAAACCCAAAACTCCTGAAGGAAATTGAAGGGAGATCTTCAGTCTTGACGATGAATCCGGCTTCTGAGATGGATCAATCGGCTTTCCTTGAGTAATTCCTTACCTCCTACTCCGTGTGTCTCCTCTAAGTGTCTCCTGAAGTGTTTAAATAGGCTTTAGAATGCCTAAAAGCTCTCAAGAGTGGCCTTTTCCGAATAGAACTAAACTTGGGCTTGACAGAAACACGCCCGTGTGTGATTTCTTCAATTAATGTTTAAGGCTTTTACATAGGCACGGACGTGTGGTCTACCCATGTAAGTCGTGCTTCGATTCTGCCAAATGGACACGGTCGTATGGCTTATCCATGTGAGGAAGTCCAGGCCGTGTTGATTTCCCATATTGGTCCATTTTCTCTGTTTTCGGCCTGTTTCTAGCTCTTTTTACTCTCCTATGCTCACCTAACTATAAAACATGAAATTAAAGGATTAGGAGCATTGAATTCACCAAATGTAAGGATAATTCATCCCAAAAATATGCTAAGCATGAGGTAAAAATATGTATTAATTATGATTTATCACTCATCGATCTCTTTCTCGAATCTCCAGCCTTGAAATCAACTTTTCTCTTTTCTTTGCCCAATTCTTCAACTTTGCAAGCTTGGTCAACTAATACAACAAATTCCTTCAACTCTAAAATTCCAACTAGCAATCTGATGTCTTCGTTTAGTCTATCTTCCAATCTTTTACACATAATTGCCTCGGTGGAAACACATTCTCGAGCATACTTTTTAAGTATCACAAACTCTTGCTCATATTCAGTCACATACATACGCCCTTGTTTTAGCTCCAAAAACTCTTTGCATTTTTGATCGATAAACCATTGACTAATGTATTTTTCTCTGAACTCAGCTTGAAAAAATTCCCAGGTAACCCTTTCTCTCGGCACCACTGATACTAGAGTATTCCACCACTAATACGCTGTGTCCATCAGAAGTGATACGACACATTTAAAACACTCAGCCTGTGTGCAAGAAAGCTTATCAAATACCCGAATCGTATTTTTAAGCCAAAACTTGGCTCTCTCAGGATCGTCGTCAATAATGGCTCTAAACTCTTAAACTCCATATTTTCGAATCTTATCAATTGGTGGCTTATTCAATCGTAAAAGTTCTATACGTTGAGGAGCTATAGAAATCGATTGGGGATTTAGTGGGGTGGAGGTTGCTGAGCAGTTGGATTTCCTCGAACAAACTCTGTAAACTATTCATTCATCATTTAAAGGAAGGCTTCTTTAGCCTCTCCTCCCTGGCTAACATGTAACACCCCAAACCCAGCCTAGACGTTATGGCTAAATCTGGCAGTGTCATATTGAAGTGTTTTTTGAAACTGTGATTTCATTGAAAACCCTTCTTACTATTTAAAACTTGTGTAAAGTCTCAGTTTGTGTTCATTTAATTTTAAAACGTGGTTCATTGGAAAGTTAATGACTTTTGAAAAACATATTTAATTTCGTTGAAAATTTCTTATAGTTGCGGAAGCTAATTTAAATTAAAGAAGTTTAAAACATATGTTTTTGGAAACAGTCTTTTCCTAGACTAGCAGTTTAAAGTGAGTAATCAAAAGCCCAATTAAAAGTAAATCCCACAAATGGTCTTATTACAAACCAAAAATCCAAAATTAAAAATACGAGTAAGCAATTTAACGTAGTAGTAGGATCAGTCGTGTGGCCATCTCCAAGTCCTCGCAGCACCGATCCATCTAATGTTTGGGACTACCTATACAGTTAAAAATGGGGTGAGTTTACGAAAACTCTATGTGTAATCCCCTTACTAAAGTAACAGTCAGTATACCAAAACAGAAATAGTTTGGGCCAGGGCCCTTTAACAGCAACAGTTCAGTCCAGTTCAGAGCATAAGTGGGCTAAAGCCCATTACATTATCATTTGGGTCATAGCCCATAACAGAATCAATTAGGCCTAGTCCATCTCAGTAACAAAACAGAATGTGTGAATGCATGTATGCATGCTATCCCATCCAACCCTGCACTACCTGTGAGGAATAACTTACCCACGCCATCCCTACACTTACAATGTTAGCACCGGTTGTAGCACTAACCGAAATCACAGCAAAGCTGCTAGTACATATACGGCTTTAAGCTTTCAGTAGCGGTATTATAATTGGCACAAAGCCATCGGTAACTGTAATAAGTATGGCACATAGCCATCAGCGACAGTAATATAATCGGCACACAGCCCTGGGTAAATATGATTGACACAGAGTCATCGATAAATATGATAGGCACATAGCCACTGGTAAATACGATTTGCACAAAGCCATAATCAACATAGCACAGAGCCATATTTAGGTTGGCACAAAGCCATAATTAAATTAAGCAGCATTAAGCCTTTCATCGGTCCATAGTCATCTCATGTGACCCGTATGATCCTATCAGAACTTCCTCCGTATCAATTTCCCAACCCCATGCAATATGTCGTGTATGTCATGCTCATTCATCACACTTGTATGCAAAATGGCCACGCTCAGTAACAATCATTTAAACATTTATTAAAAGCATATCAGTCGTACAACCACCATCAAGTCAGTTAAATCACAGTCAAACCAGTCAAATTCATAGTCCAAGGCAGTATTTGCCCACAAGGGCAAAATAGTCATTTTACCCTACAAGACTATTTCAATAATCTAAACAGTTTGGCCTAAACATGTTTATCGGCCTATCCGAAGGTTTATAGTTGCCTCAAGCGACTTTTACAACCCTAACGGTCTTATCAATGAAAATGGGCCCAAGGCCCATTAATTTGCCTAAATGGGCCCACACGCTCGTTCGGCCCAATTAGCCCAAGATTAGCCACGGCTATGCATACTACACAACCCAATCCAAAGTTTGTCACTTATCAAGGATTTTATCCGTGCGAGGCCCACAAGCCCATTAGGCCCACAGGGCCCACTTCAGCCCATTGAGGCCCAAAATGGCTTATGCCATGTGCGCGATATGACAAGCCCCACTATTTTCCACCTAATAGTCAAATTTACACAAGCGAGCCTATAGGCCCATTCGGCCCATTATGGCATAAGCCCATGAATTTGTTCATGGCGGCCTTTTCCGCCGTACACCCACGTTTCGTGGGCTTGGCTTACCGTGCGTGCGATCGCATGCTCTAAGCCCCGCCTTTCAACTTTTTAGCTTCTCAGTATTTCGGCATATCGACATTTACCGACCTATGGTCAAATCAATGTGTGTGGATTCACACACTCTTTCATCTTTTGACCGATTATCAAAATGATACTACTACACAACTAATATGATTTGCTATAAAACACTATCGAGCACTCCGGGACCTACAGATCTAAACAAGATAGGTCACTACTCCACAATTCACCACGGACAATTCTATAAAGACCCAATACCAACATCAATTCATATTTCATATCCAAGGGAAAATGAAAAACTTTCCTTTAACACCACCAAAATATAGCCACTTTACCTACCAACTGCGTAATAGTAGAGTCGCACTACTCCAACGCCAACCGAGTCGTTCCAACCCTTAACCTTCGCAAATAGACCAATTGATCGATTCAAAAAAAATCTATAAATGAAAAGAATACTTCACAGTTGTGACACTTACCAATAACGCAAGAACCCAAAACAAAGGTGGCAAGTTGTGGCAACGAAAACCAAGGATTAAGAAAGGAATGACTTATAAGAAAGATCCAAAGCTGTGAGAAGAAAGAAAAAGAAAGTCCAATAGGCAGTTGGCAGAAACAAATGAACACAATGAAAAATCGACAAGGGAGGAGGAGGGTGTAAATATTGCCATAAGAAAGAACAGAACAAAAAGGGAACTGAAAGAAATCGCAAATAACCATCTAGCAAAAATCGACAAAGAACAAAAATGGAAAACTTGAGAAGTAGAGGAAAACTATCGTCTATAATGTTTTTGGGAAAAGAATAGGAATCAAATTCTTTGAACACAAGATAACAATAACCCACATAAAATCTCATATTTTCCTCTTTAAATCTCTCCATAAATCCTTGATTTTCTCCTAATATCTCTCCATGATACACTCCATAAATCACTCCAACCTCCCATTCAAACTCTATTCAAACTCTCATGACCAATTCAACCTCAAGGTCTCAGTCCAACTCCACCTTCTACACAGCTCAAACAACAAAATAAATACTCCATTGTGCATCCCAAGACTTGAACCTCAGACCTCATAGTTACACCACACGCCACCTTGCCACTCCACTACAGGCTCTTTTTGTGTCATAAATCATCCACAATTATTTATAAAGCCTACATGCCAGAGCCATGGTTCATCCCTTAAAAATCAAAATTTTGCAAGAGCTAAAGCTTGAACCCAAGACTTCTCAAGCACTTCCCAGAACACTTAACAACTGAAGCAGGCATTTATTTGTGTCATTCACTTGCACAACGAAATTCCAATTCCTCTGATATGTGAAGCCCATTTCTTCTAGGCCTAAAATTAGGGGCGTTACATACCCGATACGAGGATCTTGACTTTAATTGCGCTACTCCGTGAATGGAGGCTGGCACATTACTCTATACATTATCAGCTACAGCTCGATTGGGATCCATTTACTATATGAAAACATATTTTAAACTATCAAGAGATATCACACTATCATAAGTTATATATGGCATGTATAGCTAGACTCTCACATACACTACGTTAGTCTGAAAATTAACTAAACCGTAGCTCTGATACCAATAAATGTAACACCCCTTACCCGTATTCAAAACCTGAATAGGGTTATGGAGCATTACCAGACTTATAAAATAGTTAAACATTTATTTCACATACATTTTCAAATTTCAAGTAATCATCATTCAATATCATTCACATTGTCCCTAATACGAGCCTACAAGGCCTTAAACATGCATTAGGGGTGGTTCAGGACTAAACTGATAACTCAAGGAATTTTTACAAAACTTAGAAAATTTTACAAAATACAGGGGACACACGCCCGTGTGGCTCGGCCGTGTACCTCACGCGGCCAAAGACACGCCCGTGTCACAGGCCGTATGGGCATTCAAAATGGGTCACATAGCTGTGTCCCAGCCTGTGTCCTACCCCGTGTAACTCTCTGACTAGGGTCACACGGCCAACACACACACCAATGTGGGTAGCCTATGTGCCCTAAGAAATGGCCACACACGCTCGTATGCTAGGCTGTGTGCTAGGCCATGCCAATCCTATAGGGTATACTGACTTATGCCACATGGCCAAGTCACATGCCAGTGTGCTGGGCCATGTGAAGCATACTGACTTGATTTTTAATTTAACGCCAGGGGACACACGGCCGTGTAACCTGACCGTTTGTCACACACGACTGAGACACGCTTGTGTTTCTACCTGTGTAGCCAAAAATAGGCTATTTACCAAGCCATTTTGACATCACATTTGTACAAACCTAAACCAACCCAATTGACACATAAACATGGTATAAATAGGTATTCAACCAACCTCAACCAAGCATAAATCATACCATTTCGATACTAACAATACAAAACACATCAATACCATAATATGATATTCAATTTCACACCAAAACTCATAATCTCAAATCATCAATATGAGCACTTCCAATTTTGCATTATTTAACCTAATCTCACAAACATACCAAAATCAATTCTCAACCATTTAGTACCCCTAATTGCCAATTACCTACTAGCATCACATATTCATAATCAAGCACATAACAAGAGCCATTTTCACAATTATATACACAACCAAAATAAGACAACTCTCATGGCTATATACAAAACCAAACTCTTAATTATCACAAGCCATATCAAATGACTAAATTCATTAATAACACAAATACCAACATCACCAAAGTCCCTATACATGCCATATACACAAAATACTTAAGTTCAAAAGTACCAAAGTGATAGTTGAATAGTGTGATGAAGTCTCTAACGATTACCAAATCCGAGCTAGCTTTGATTTCACTATAAAACACGAAAAATAAACAAAGTAAGCTACAAAGCTTAGTAAGTTCGTATAGCATTAAAATTAACTTACCATATATACACAATTTAAGCAAATAAAACATAACATAAAATAATTCATATTGAAGCATTAACCTACCACATATTCATTCACAAGGTTAGATATAACTTTCATAAATTCCTCATTTCAATAGTTGTTCGTTCTTATACTGTAACGCCTTGATTTTCGAGACTTTTCGGGATTTCAGTGAGTCTTGGTGAATCTTGATTTTTGTATGATCTGATTGTATAAGTCATATTTAAGAATGTTAGTGGGCCTCTAGAAGGCCCAAGTCTAAGTTAAAACCTGTTAGATTTAATAAATTTTGATTTTAAAAGAGAAGGGGGTTCTGGTGTATTGGGCTTTTAAGATTAAATTGGTAGAATAGGCCACAAGAAGACCTGTGGTAAAGTGGTAGGGTGATGCCACTGAGCTGCTAAAAAGTTGGGGTGTGGAAGTCAAAGGGGAGCTAAGGTTCAAGTCACAAGGTAAGCAAATAAAGGTATTATTTTTTTATGAGTAGGAATGGTATGTGATGGAACTCAGGTGAAACTCTGTCAAGAAGAGTTTGAGTTGTTCAGAGGATTGAGTAAAGGAGGGATAAGGGGAGAAAATCAAGGAGTCTGAGTAGGAAGCAAGAGTTGGCCGTATAGGGGACTCTGTAAGTGAAAATTTGGCTAGGTCTCTTAGTGTTTGTAATCTCGGTATTTAGATTAATGGTTGCCGAATTCTTTTTGTGCATTTTCGAGATTTGTTTGGTCATTCTCCTATTTTGCTGAAATAGGGTAGGGTACCTTCGGTTTTTCTCTTTTTCTTTCTTTTGCTAGAAGTCGAAACCTACACCCTACACTTGTGCCGACTTGTGTAAGATAAAACTATCATCCTTTCTCTTCTTCAAAACTGAATTCTCTCATCTCCTCCCCTCTTCTTTTCTCTTTTCTTATCGACCCTTATCTTCTTCACCTTTGTTTTCCCACAAAACCAAATACCTGCTACTAATTTCTCCTTAGCCAACCTATATCTTCCATATTTCTCTTCTTCTTTTCCTCATTAACCCTTATCAAAGCTGGTTTGCTAAATCTCTATTGAAGTCGAACCTCTCATCCTTTCTTTCAAACCGAAACTTTTCTACACTGAGGTACTTCAAAAGTTGAATCCTTGATTATACTTTTCTCTTCTTGTGCGGTGGTTGGATCTACAGTAAATCCAGAGTAGTGTCATAATGTTTTAGGTAAGTGCTCGAATCTTTCATTAGTTACTCATGTTTTAAGGTAAAAGCTGAAATCCCTATCAACTAAGGGTGGCTAACATTTGGACTAAGGGCATATTGGCCTCTTTCTTTTGGTTTTGTCTGCGTTAGTGTGGACAAGAGGGACATTCAGTAAAGGGCTTCGAAGGCTAACACTGTTGGACATCTAGATCTAGTCCAAATTTTGACAAAGGTAAGAAATTTAGGGCCTAAGGTGTTAATGGCCGAATATGGTAAGGAGTTTAATACATGATAGTTATCGACTTGTAGTCTAACATATGGGTAACCGATTGTAGGATATCGTAAGGGGATCCCATCGTCAATTCGTTGCAAAACAGGTGTGTAAACGACACCCACTTATAGACTAGACCGGCAAAAGCCGAAAAGCCGAAATGCAGAAGAGCTGGCATTTTGTGAACTTGCAAGCGTGTGAGCGCTTGTGAGATAGTTTGTTTGTTAATCCTAGTAATCTCAAGTGGTAAGATTGCAGAGTGCCCAATTTCATGCACTTCGGTATATTTGGGCTTAATGGGTCAAAATCGGGTTAATGGGCCAACTTGCTCAATTCGGTAAAAATGCTTGGTAAGTGTTTCTGTTAATACGTTAATGGCTGTAATATGCATGAAAACCATAAAATAGTAAATTTACTAAATACCCCTAAGTATGAAAATTACCATTATACCCCTAGGTGCAAAGTGACCGTTATACCCCTAGGGTTAATTTTGACTGAAATGCATGATATTTTGATTCTGTATGTCATATGCCATGACATGTATATCTGTTGCATGGGATATGGGTTATATTGATGGAGGAAGCGTTCTGGTGGCTATGCCATAAATATCTGTTTCTAGTGGCTATGCCACAAATATCTGTTCTGGTGGCTCTGCCACAATATCTGTATCTGGTGACTCTGTCATAATATCTGTTTTGGCAGCCCTGCTGCAATTTTTATGGTGTGTAGTGGAGGGTGGGTCGAGTTGTCTCCCCACATGGTGTAAGGTTGGTACGGGGATGTATACGGATGGATATGGGTTGGGTTTTCTGCATACATGAAATATCTGTTTTATATCTGTTATGGGCCTACGGGCTTCATTTTGAATTCTTTATAGGGATAAGGCCTAACTTAATCTGTTTCTGTGGTTTGATCTGATTTGGACTATGGTTGGGTTATTTTACACACTGAGTTTTCCAAACTCACCCTGTAATTTCATCCATGCAGGAAATCCCTAACCATAGTGGAGTTGGAGTTATGAGGGATTCGGAGTGGCCACTTGTTCTGCAAATTTAGTTTTCTTCATATGTTTTGATCAGCCTTTACATACTTTAATTGTTTTGGATTTTAAGTTGTAATAAGGCCGCTCATAAATTTATGGTTTTATTAATTTTTTTACTTATACACGATTTAAACTGTTAGATTCAGGTTGTGTTGTTTTTTGTTCAAAATTAATAAACAATTTCAAAACACAATGAGTGTAACAAATGGATAACCTAAAGACTTAATTAATCGGTGTTTTTTTTCTTAGTCAACAATTAACCATTGTTTTACAAAATCACCCTGAGTACGATAAACAAAGAACACAACCAACCGTAAGTCAATGTGACACATCAGACTTGGACATAACATCCAGGCTGGGTTTGGGGCGTTAAATTTAGTGGTATTAGAGCCAGGTTGCTACAACTCGGCGTGGAATGGGTCTAAAAAAACAAACAAACAAACAAAAGTTTGTGGAAATTTTAAAAAATAAAACAAAGATTTTCAAAAATCACTTTGGGAATTCATTTTTTTTAAGATTTTCTTTCTACAATAAATGATTTCAAAGATTGCAAATCCGGTTTTCTAAAAATTTGGATTTTGAAAAGGTGGCACACGAATCTCCGGCCCATGTCTGTAAGTATCATTCTGAATTTTTCTAAATGTTTTTGAATTATCAGCTATATGCCTGTACTGAAACCCTATTATGATACTCTAGTTAGGGTGATACTGAAACTGTAGGAATTTTGATAAGTAGATTGAGACTGTAGCTAGGTTACGATTCCGCGAAAAACTAACTTTGAATTACTGTCTGTTCATAAAAAATATGTAATAAACACTAAAATATTTAATTGATGTATAAAATTTGTAATCTGATAATACGATATGAGTACAAGAGCAGCTCGTGGAAGAGGCTGTGGACGTGGCCGAGGTAGTGCACGGGCTGGATCTTCATCTTCAGGACATATGCCGGCGGCAGATGCACTGGTACCACCGACAACAGAAATGGAGTCTCATGATCGAGGTGCCAAGGATGACGCTCTATCTTAGGCAATGCTTCGTGTTCTGGAAAGGGTTATCGGGGCAAGTATGGGTAACAAAATTCGAGGATCTATTTCTGACCGACCCCGGGCTAATGGAGCAGAGATCTTTAGGGGCTATCTGGTGTAGCCCTGAATGTGGCTGAATATTGGTTAGAGGCCATGGAACGAATTATGGATGATTTGGACAGTTCTGTAGAGCAGAAGCTGAAGAGAGCCATATCATTGCTACGAGATGAGGCTTATCAGTGGTGGCTCACTGTGAGAGATGAGACCCTAACTGATAGGGTGACTTGGGAGCTGTTTAAGATGGCCTTCAATGGAAAATATGTTGGGGCAAGTTATGTGGACGCCCGTAGGAAAGAATTTCTAAATCTGGTTCAAGGGGGTAAGACAGTTGCTGAGTACGAGGCTGAGTTTCTGAGGTTGAGCCGGTATGCCATTGGGATAGTCGCTACAGAGTATGAACGTAGTGTGCACTTCGAGGATAGTCTTAGAGATGAACTTAGGGTGCTGATTGCTCCGCAGAGGGAGCGTGACTTTGCTGCTTTGGTGGAGAAAGCTAAGATAGCTGAAGAGGTGAAGCGTACTGAAATACAGAATAGTGAGAAAGATCGAAACCGTTTTCAGAGGGATTTAGGACCTTCGGGTGGTGCAAATAGGAATGTTAAAAGAGAAAGAGTGGAAGAGCTAGTTCAAGTAGTTTTGATGAATGTTGTTAGACCGCAAGTTTGTGGGGACTATGGTAAGGTACATCTGGACGAGTGTAAGAGACGTTCTGGTGCTTGTTTCCAGTGCGGATCTATGGAGCATAAAGTTAAGGACTGTCCTCAGAAAACAGATCAGGTTCAAGTTGTAAAACAGAAGATTGCTCAACCAGTGAGAGGTGGACCACAACCACCTAGAGGACGTGGAAAAGGTAGGGGCAGAAACGAAAATGGTCGGGGTTGAGGAGCACCTGGCAGGGGTGCCAGAAATGCTGAGGCTCGTCAGCAAGCGTTGGTGTATGCAGCTCGTCATCGAGAGGAGGGTGATGCACCCGACGTCATAACTTGTATGTTCTTGATTTCAAGCATGCCGTACACTACTTTGATAGATATTGGATCTACTCATTTGTATGTTGCATGTGCCATATCTGGGTCGCTAGGTGTGCACTCTGAGGAGACTGTGAGTGGGGTATCAGTACTAAGTCCTTTGGGCCACTCGGTTAGGGTAGACAAACTGTATAAAGACGTGCCTTTAGAAACTCAAGGTAAGATTTTCTCTGGAGACTTGATAGAGCTACCGTTCGGAGAATTTGACCTCATTCTGGGAATGGACTGGCTTGTTAAGCATAGGGCAACTTTGGATTATGCCGCTAAGAAAATGGTGTTAAAGACCGCGAAGGGTGATGAGGTTATGGTGATAGGTGAGCGAATGGATTATTTGTCTAATGTGGTGTCAGGGTTGAGAGCCGAGAAGTGGATTCATAAGGGTTGTAAGGCTTATTTGGCATTTGTAAGTCAGTCGAAGACTGAGGGACTGACGGTGGATAAGGTTAGAACCGTTAAGGAATTCCAAGATATTTTTCCAGAGGAGCTTCCGGGATTGCCTCCGAATTGAGAAGTGAGTTTGGAATCGACTTGTTTCTTAGAACGGCACCAGTGTTCATCGCACCATACAGGATGGCACCGAAAGAGTTAGTGGAGCTGAAAGCACAGATTCAAGAGTTATTGGATAGAGGCTTTTTTAGACCGAGTGTGTCTCTGTGGGGAGCACCAGTGTTGTTTGTGAAAAAAAGGGATGGGACGATGCGGATGTGCATCGATTGTTGGCAGTTGAACAAACTGACGATTAAGAATAAATACCCTCTGCCAAGAATCGACGATCTGTTTGACCAACTTAGAGGAGCTTCGGTATTCTCCAAGATCGATCTTCGATCTGGATATCATCAGTTAAGGGTTAAGGAGGTAGATATTCATAAGACGTCATTCAGGACTCGGTATGGTCATTACGAGTTTCTGGTTATGCCATTTGGACTGACGAACGCTCCTGTAACATTCATGGATCTGATGAATCGTGTATTCCAACCATTTTTTGATATATTCGTAGTCGTTTTTATTGACGATATTCTGGTATATTCTGAAACTAAAGAGAAGCATATTGAGCATCTTTACATTATGCTGTAAGTGTTGAGGGAGAAGGAACTTTATGGAAAATTCAGTAAGTGTGAATTCTGGTTGAGGTAGGTAACCTTCTTAGGTCATGTTGTCTCTGCTGTGGGGATCAAGGTGGACCCTCAAAAGATTGAAGCGATTCTGGAGTGGAAGCCACCTAGGTCGGTGTTAGAAATTCGGAGTTTCCTGGGTTTGGCAAGGTACTACAAAAGGTTTTTGGAAGGTTTTTCTGTGTTGGCAGCACCATTGACAAAGCTTATAAGGAAAGGAACACCGTTTGTTTGGACCGAGAAGCAGTAGAAAGCTTTTGAGAAATTGAAGAAAGTTCTGACCGAGGCACCTGTATTAATTCAGCTGGAGTCTGGGAAGGATTTTACAGTGTACAGTGACGCATCACATGTGGGTTTGGGCTGTGTTTTGATGCAAGAGGGTAAGGTGGCTGCTTATGCATCACGACAGCTTAAGCCTCACGAATTAAACTATCCTACTCACAATTTAGAATTGGTAGCAGTAATCTTTGCACTTAAGATTTGGAGACACTACTTGTACGGAGAAAGGTGTGTCATATACGCAGATCATAAGAGTCTTAAGTACTTGCTGACTCAGAAGGAGTTGAACCTTAGGCAACAAAGATGGATAGAATTACTTAAGGATTATGACTGTTTGATTGAGTATCACCCAGGCAAGGCTAATGTGGTAGCCGATGCCCTCAGCCGTAGAGCTGTATCTGATCTAAGAGCAATGTTTGCTAGTCTGAGTCTGTATGATGATGGTAGTTTGTTGGCTGAGTTACAAGTAATGCCAACCTAGGTGGATCAGATTAGGGAAAAGCAGTTGAAGGATGATCTTTAGTTTCTCGATTCCAACAAGTTAAGAAAGGGGAAACTTCTGAGTTTGGATTGAATAGTAAAGGACTTCTGTGTTTCTGAGGAAGAGTTTGCATTCCAAAGGACTCTGAATTAAGGCAGTCAATACTGAAAGAAGCTCATGGAGGACTTTGTGCTATGCATCCTGGAGGGAATAAGTTGTATCGCAACTTGCGAGAACTGTATTGGTGGCCTAGGCTTAAACGAGAAGTAACGGAGTTTGTGGGGAAATGTCTGACATGCCAGCAAGTGAAAGCTGAGCATCAACTACCTTCCAGACTTTTACAGCCAGTGAAGATACCACTTTGGAAGTGGGAGAGGGTAACTATGAACTTTGTGAGTGGGTAGCCCTTGACACCGATGAAGACGGACTCGGTTTGGGTGATTGTGGATAGGTTGACTAAATCTGCTCATTTCATACCTGTCCGCACTGATTATTCACTTCAGAAGTTAGCTAAGTTGTATGTAGCGGAGGTCGTTCGACTTCATGGAGTCCCAGTCTCAATTATTTCTGACCGGGATCCTAGGTTCACATCTCGATTCTGGCAAAAGTTGCATGAGGCATTGGGAATGTGATTAAAATTTAGCACGGCTTTTCATCCTCAGACTAATGGTCAGTCGGAAAGGGTTATTTAGATTTTGGAAGACATGTTGAAGAGATGCATTATTGACTTTCGAGGTAGTTGGGAAGATTACTTGCCGTTGGCAGAGTTTGCGTATAACAACAGTTATCAGGTGAGTATCCGAATGGCACCATATGAAGCACTGTATGGACGTAGGTGTCGTACACCTAGTTGTTGGACTGAATTGGGAGAATGACAGGTTCTTGGACCTGAGTTGGTAGCAAATACTGAAGATAAGGTTAGAATATCAGAGATCGGTTAAAAGAAGCATCTGATAGGAAAAAGTCGTATGCAGATTTGAAGCTTAAGGAGATTGAGTACTCAGTGGGTGATATGGTCTTCTTGAAGGTTTCTCCTTGGAAGAAGATATTAAGGTTTGGTAAGAAGGGCAAGTTGAGTCCACGATTCATCGGGCCTTATCGGGTTCTTAAGCGAGTAGGTCTAGTGGCTTACCAATTGGAATTACCTCAGGATTTAGACAGGATTCACGATGTTTTTCACGTCTCCATGTTAAGGCGATATCATTCTGACCCTACTCATGTCGTGCCAGTTGCAGAGATTGAAGTGCAGCCTGATTTGACTTTCGAGGAAGAGCCTGTGCATATATTGGATTGAGATGTTAAGATTCGAAGAAGGAAGTCAGTTTCATTGGTAAAGGTACTCTGGCGTAATCATGGCAGAGAGGAAACTACTTGGGAACCAGAAGAGGCGATGCGTCAACAATACCCTCATCTGTTTGGATCAGATAAATTTCGAGGATGAAATTTCTTTAAGGAGGGTAGAGATGTAACGCCCTGATTTTCGAGACTTTTCGGGATTTCTGTGAGTTTTGGTGAATCTTGATTTTTGTATGATCTGATTGTATAAACCATGTTTAAGAATGTTACTGGGCCTTTAGAAAACCCAAGTCTAAGTTAAAACCTGGTAGATTTAATAAATTTTGATTTTAAAAGAGAAGGGGGTTCTGGTGTATTAGGCTTTTAAGATTAAATTGGTAGAATAGGCCACAAGAAGACCTATGGTAAAGTGGCAGGGTGACGCCACTGATGTGCTAAAAAGGTGGCGTGTGAAAGTCAAGGGGGAGCTAAGGTTCAAGTCACAAGGTAAGCAAAAAAAGGTATTATTTTTTTTATGAGCAGGAACGGTATGTGATGGAACTCAGGTGAAACTCTGTCAGAAAGAGTTTGAGTTGTTCAGGGGATTGAGTAAAGGAGGGATAAGGGGAGAAAATCAAGGAGTTTGAGTAGGAAGCAAGAGTTAGTCGTATAGGGGACTCTGTAAGTGCAAATTCGGCTAGGTCTCTTAGTGTTTGCAATCTCGGCATTTGGATTAGTGGTTGCCGAATTCTTTTTGTGCATTTTCGGGATTTGTTTGGTCATTCTCCTGTTTTGTCGAAATAGGGTAGGGTACCTTAGGTTTTTCTCTTTTTCTTTCTTTTTCTAGAAGCCGAAACCTACACCCTACACTTGTGCCGACTTGTGTAAGATAAAACTATCATCCTTTCTCTTCTTCAAAACCGAATTCTCTCATCTCCTCCCCTCTTCTTTTCTCTTTTCTTATCGACCCTCATCTTCTTCACCTTTGTTTTCCCTCAAAACCAAATACCTGCTGCCGATTTATCCTTAGCCGAACCTATATCCTCCATATTTCTCTTCTTCTTTTCCTCATTAACCCTTATCAAAGCTGATTAGCCAAATCTCCATTGAAGCCGAACTTCTCATCCTTTCTTTCAAACCGAAACTTTTCTACACTGAGGTACTTCAGAAGTCGAATCTTTGATTATACTTTTCTCTTCTTGTGCGGTGGTTGGATCTACAGTAGATCCGGAGTAGTGTCATAACGTTTTAGGTAAGTGCTCGAATCTTTCATTAGTTACTCATGTTTTAAGGTAAAAGCCGAAATCCCTATCAACTAAGGGTGGCTAACATTTGGACTAAGAGCATATTGGCCTCTTTCTTTTCATTTTGTATGCACTAGTGTGGACAAGAGGGACATTCAGCAAAGGGCTTCGAAGGTTAACACAGTTGGACATCTAGATCTAGTCCAAATTTCGGCAAAGGTAAGAACTTTAGGGCCTAAGGTGTTAATGGCCGAATATGGTAAGGTGTTTAATACATGATAGTTATCGACTTGTAGTCTAACATGTGGGTAACCGATTATAGGATATCGTAAGGGTATCCCGTCGTTAATTCGTCACAAAACATGTGTGTAAACGACACCCACTTTAGACTAGATTGGCAAAAGCCGAAAAGCCGAAATGCTGGAGAGCCGACATTTTGTGAACTTGCGAGCGTGCGAGCACTCGTGAGATAGTTTGTTTGTTAATCCTGGTAATCTCAAGCGGTAAGATTGCAGAGTGAATAATTTCGTGCAGTTCGATATATTTGGGCTTAATGGGCCGAAATCGGGTTAATGGGCCAACGGGCCTAATTCGGTAAAAATGCTCGGTAAGTGTTTCTATTAATACGTTAATGGCTATAATATGCATGAAAACCCTAAAATAGTAAATTTACCAAAATACCCCTAAGTATGAAAATTACCATTATACCCCTAGGTGCAAAGTGACCGTTATACCCCTAGGGTTAATTTTGACTGAAATTCATGATATTCTGATTCTGTATGTTGTATGCCATGACATTTATATCTGTTGCATGGGATATGGGTTATATTGATGGAGGAAGCGTTCTGGTGGCTATGCCAAAAATATCTAATCTGGTGGCTCTGCCACAATATCTGTATCTGGTGACACTGTCACAATATCTGTTCTGGCAGCCATGCTGCAATTTCTATGGTGTGTAGCGGATGGGTGGGTCGAGTTGTCTCTCGACATGGTGTAAGGTTGGTACGGGGGTGTATACGGATGGATATGGGTTGGGGTTTTTGCATACATGAAATATCTGTTTTGTATCTGTTATGGGCCTATGGGCTTCATTCTGAATTTTGTATAGGGCTAAGGCCCAACTTAATCTGTTTCTATGGTTTGATCTGATTTGGACTATGGTTGGGTTATTTTACACATTGAGTTTTCCAAACTCACCCCTTAATTTCATCCATGCAGGAAATCCCCAACCATAGTGGACTTGGAGTTGTGAGGAATTCGGAGTGGCCACAGGTTCTGCAAATTCGGTTTTCCTCATGTGTTTTGATCAACCTTTACTTACTTTAATTGTTTTGGATTTTAAGTTGTAATAAGGTCTCTCATAAATTTTATGGTTTTATTAATTGTTTTACTTATACTCGATTTAAACTGTTAGATTTAGGCTGTGTGGGTTTTTGTTCAAAATTAATAAACGATTTCAAAACACAACGAGCATAACAAATGGAAAACCTAAAGACTTAAATAACCGGTGTTTTTTTTAGTCAATAATTAACCATTGTTTTACAAAATCACCCTGATTACCATAAACAAAGAACACAACCAGCCGTAAGTCAATGTGACACGTCAGACTTGGCCATAACGTCTAGGCTGGGATTGGGGCGTTACATGTACCACCTCATATCAACTTATACACAACCACATCTCTGATATGCCCGTTGAACCATTCGGAATACTATTGGATACCAGGGAATCTCGCACCCTAAGTGCCACATATATATAGCCGAAGCTATCTCAAATCTCGTATCATATATAATGCTCACTCTCGAGCTAACAACGGGTTTGCTCACACAAGTTGACGGTAATGAAGAAGCTACATGGTGCTGCTCACACAAGCTGACGATTATCCAAACACATGCCGGATAACTCAACCATCAGTAGTGTAACAACTTGTTTTTAGTTAAATCGAAACGGTGGTTTTAAAACCACAAATCTAAAGTCAAAATAATTATTTTATTATTATTTTAATGTCTACAACATGAATATATGATTGTCTGAAATTTTAATTAAGAAATTTTATCGTTTGATTAGTTAATTTGAGAAAGAGGGCTAAATCGTGTATAGTGAAAAATTAGAGTTCTATAAGCAAAAAGGGTTTAATAGCTATGAAATTAAATAGTGGAAGCCCTTATGTTGTAATTATACCCTTATTAAGGTTAGTGGACATAATTGTAAATGTTTTATATAAAATGTTAAAGGTTAAATTAGTAAATTATAAAATAATAAAAACATGATATTATAATCTTCATTAAGCTCCCACCACCAAAATTTAGGGTTTGAAACACCATTAGAAAGATTGGAACATTCGGCCATGGTACCTTGAGCATGTAAGTCCATTTTTGTTCGATTTTGATGATTTTTATGTTTTTAAGATCGTTGCAGCTTAGTCTAGCTAGCCCAAGGACTACTTTGTGAAACTGTTAAAGATTTAGGATGTTTCCATTAATGAATATATGTTTGTTTTGATGTTTTATGATAGACTATAAATGTTTGTTATGAATTATACAAGTTTTATTAATTGATTTTTTAGTGAGAATACAAATTAGGGATTAAATTGTGAAATGTGGAAACTTTGTGGTTTAAATGTGAAATAAATGAAAAAATGGGCTGTTAGGGACCAAATTGTAATTCAGCTAGCATGGGTTGTGGTTATATTGCTTGAATTTGTGCTTTTATGAAATAAGGACTAAATTGTAAAAATGTGAAACATTAGGGGAAAATGTGTAAAAGTGCCTTAATGTGAATTTTGGACTAAATTGAATTGAGAAGTAATTAAACAAGTTAATTTTGATTACATATAGATCAAGAAAAACGATGTCCAGATCTAGATTAAGGGAAAAACAAAGTGCTCAATTAATCGACCTGTTTCACTGTTTTAGCGTCTGAGGTAAGTTCATATGTAATAAGTTTCATTGTGAATATATTTTAAATGCTTTGATATTGGATAAAGTATGACTAAGAGACTACAGACATGTTCGACAATGATTCGATGACGATTCGGTATTGGAAATCCCAGCTGAATCTTAGGAATAGATTAAGATACAAATGACATGTCATTAGAGGTTGTTGTGATATTGTGATCCCGGTGCTGGTCTTGTACATCCTACCGGTGGCTGAGTATATCAGCATGTGTTATGGTTACTTGACAGCTTGTGTGAGCAGCACCATGTAGCTATGTCTTGACCCACAGCTTGTGTGAGAAGGGTAGTTGATAGCTCAAGAGTGGGAATATATGTAATATGATATTGAGATAACTTTAGCTATAAATATGGCACTTAGGGTGCGAGTTTCGTGAGTATCCGATAGTATTCTGAATGGTTCAACAGGTAAATGAAAGATGTGGTTGAGTATGAGATTGATATGTTATGGTACAGGTATGTACATGAACCATATAAACTTTAAATCGAAGAAGTTGTGAAGTTTGCATATAATCTTATGATTAAAGATGTGAAAGGTTTGTTAGTTATTATGAGTTACATGTTGATATACTCAATTTGTGAAATTATTTACTTTTGATTAAATCGAGTTATTTCATATGAGCTTACTAAGCTATAAGGCTTACTTTGTTTATTTTATCATGTTTTATAGTGATTTCAAAGCTAGCTCAGATTCGGGGATCGTCGGAGACTTCGTCACAGTATCCTACTATCACTTTGGTACTTTTGAATTTAAGTATTTTGAGCATATGGCATGTATAGGAATTTTTGTTAATTTGGTACATAAGTTGATGATAAGTATAGCCATTTGAATTGACTTGTAAATCTCCTAAGTTTGGTTTTGTATATTGTCATATGAGTTGACTTATTTTGGTATGTTTGAATCATGTATATACTTGTGTGTATGGTTTGTGAGATGTGTTGGTTAAAAGATATGTGATGATGGTTGAAAATAGGTATTATGGATAGTAAATGGTTAAGTTATGAATATTGGTATGCTAGTGAATCTAAATATTAATGCATATTTGAGATTGGTCATTGTTGATGAACTGCGAAAGTAAGTTTTGGTATGACTTTGAATGGCATAATTTGGTATTGCGTGTTTTGTATTGTTGGTTTTGAAATGGTATAAATAATGCTTGGTTGAGGTTGATTTAATGCATATATGTGCTATGTTTTGTGCCAATTGGATTAATGTAGGTATATGAAGATTTTGGGTGGCAACATGGCTTGGTAAATAGCCTATTTTTCTCCATACGGGCGTGTGTCTCAGCCGTGTGTGATACACGGTTATGTACACGACCGTATGTCCCCTAGTGTTGAAATAGAAACCAAGTCAGTATGCTCCACACGGCCTCACACATGGACGTGTGACTTGCCCGTCTGGCATAAGTCAGTATACCCTACAGGTTTGGCACGGCCTAGCACACGACCTGGCACATGGGCATGTATGGCCATTTTTAGGGCACATGGGCGTGTGTGCTGGCCGTGTGATCGAAGTCAAATAGTTACACGAAATGGGACACGGCCATGTGCTTCCATTTTGAATGTCCACACGGCCTGTAACAAGAGCGTGTCATTATCACACGGCTGGGCCACAGGGGCATGTGTCCCCTATTTTTGAGAAAACTTTTCTAAGTATTCTATGCATTTCCAAAGTTGTGGGTTTAATCCTGAACCACTCCCATTGCATGTTTAGGGCCCAGTAGGCTCGTATTAAGGAAAATATAATTGGTTGTGATTTAATTGTATTTGAATTGATTAATTTGTATGTGAAATGTATGTTTAAATGTATGATAAGTTCGGTAAATGTAACGCCCCCACGCTTGAGACCATCGCCGGAGTCGAGTATGAGGTGTTACTAAGCTTAGTTTAACATTTTTAGAACTTTGGAATATTGTTTCTACATTCACAGCTTTTAAGTTACTTGCGTCACAGTCACAAGAAAAATCATATCTCGAGTTACGAAACTCAAAATCAAGATCCATAAATTTTCCCTGAATCTAGACTCATATACCTATCTACTAATTGTTTTCTAGAATTTTTGGTTTGGCCAATTAGTACAATTTATTAGTTAAAGTTACCCCTATTTCAGGACTCGACTGGTCTGACCTCTGTTTACTATGAACCACATTTCTCTCTGTACAAAATTTATATGACTATGAGATTTGTTTCTTCTAAAACTATACTCAATAAGGATTCTGAGGATATAAAATATACCACCTAATTATATCTTTATAATTTATGATGAATTTCTGAATTTGGAACAGGGGATTCAAAAACTGCTATGACCCTGTTTCACTAAAATTCAAATATCTTCTACCATATAATTCCTTTACCTGTTTCATTTGTTTCATGTGAAACTAGACATAATAAGATTAAATTTGATATGTAGTCCATCACCAAATTCAATTTCTATGATTTTTAGTAAATTTTCAAACTCGCGTCAGTGTTGCTGTAGTATTCTGTTTATGGCAAATTTCATCCTTTTTATGAGTTTTTATGCACTAAGTATCTTAATAGTTTTCCTTAACATCAAACATAATCTACACTAACCATTTTCACAATTTATCATTATCAAGCATTTCCTCAACCATTCCACAACCATACCATAAGATCATTTACTCAAAATAGGTATATTACTATACATGCCATACTTAAATTTACAAGCCATTTACCAAAAGTCTTCCGGATAGTGTGACTGAGCCTTCGACCTATCCCGACTCCTGAGCTGGCTTGTCCAAAACTACAATGAGTAAGAAGGAGGGAGTAAGCATAAATGCTTAGTAAGTTTATATGCAAATAATAAGTAACATAACAAACAGTTATACCAATCAACATTAGCATACATCACTAAAACACATATCACATTTCTGATCATTTTTCATCATCTTATTACCTTATAGTGGTTGTATCAATACTCAACCCGAGGGTTAAATACATACCTGTCCAAAATAACCATTTCACATCACTCACCAATACTTCTCTTTACATCTCGAATATTCCTCCATTGAGTAGAACTTTACCCGTTGAACACATTGGAATATAATTCGGATACATGGATAATTTGCATATAAGTGCCACATATTCAATCAAGCAATCATGTAACCCGCCCATAAGCGAACTCGGACTCAACTCAACGAGCTCGGGCGTTCACATCCATAAGTGAGCTTGGACTCAACTCAACGAGTTCGGATGCCTAGTTACATCTCACGAACTCGGACTCAACTCAACGAGTTCGGACATTCGCATCCATAAGTGAACTCGGACTCAACTCAACAAGTTCGGATGCTCAACCATCCTAGTGACATGTCACTTGTATCCTAATCTATTCCTAAGGTTCAAACGGGATTTTTCTCGAACACTTATCTTTGCCGTCTTCCGTAGAATGCCGAAATCAATACTCGGTAGCAATTATATTTAACAAGTAGCTCACATAATTTACATATTATTTGAAATTAACCACAAAGCATACATTTCATAATGAAATTCAGCATAACACATAATTAATATCAATAACTTAAAAATAACAATTATGCTACATTATTTACACATGAACTTACCTTGGTACAAAAATACAAGGATTTTGCAATTTAGTCCACAATCTTTTCTTTTCCTCGATTGAGGTCGATTCCACGTCTTTCTTGATCTAAAATAACACATTTAGCTCATTTAATACTCACATTATGAAATTAATCCTTAACTCAAGTTTTGGCAAAATTACAATTTTGCCCCTAAACTTTTGCATATTTACATTTTTGCCCCTAGGCTCAGGATTAAACTTTATTCCTTATTCTTATGTTTTACAACATGCTGATCACTTTTCTCTTCTATGGCAACATCAAATTCTCACTCTAACATGTACTTATGACTATTAGGTATTTTTACCGATTAAGCCCTTTTCTCGTTTTCGCTCAAAACCGAGTAGCACAAGTTGCCTAACATAATTTAAAACCCCATATTCTATCATAAAACATCAAAATACACAAATTTCACCTATGGGTATTTTTCCAAATATGAACCCTAAGTTGAATTATTGTTAGCATAAGCTTAATCGAGCTACCGGGATCTCAAAAACGTAAAAATCATTAAAAACGGGGCTTAGAATCACTTACTATGAAGCTTGAAAGTTGAAGAAACCCTAGCTATGGTGAGAGTGAAGTTTCGGCAGCAACTAAATGGGGAAGATGACTATTTTGTGTTATTTTTCCCATTTTATTTCATTTAATATCAAAATGACCAAAATGCCCCCTCCTCACTAAACTTTAAAAAATTCCTTCCATGTCCTAATTTTGCCCATGAACTTAAAATTGGTAAAATTGCTATTTAAGACCTCCTAATAAATATTTCAAAGTAATTTCATACTAAAAACTTCTAGAATGCAAGTTTTGCAACTTATTCGATTTAGTCCCTACTTTCAATTTAAGCACTTTAGGCATAGAATTTCATCACGAAATTTTCACACAATCATGCAATCATATCATAATCATCAAAATAA
Organism: Gossypium hirsutum; assembly: GCF_007990345.1. Classification (NCBI taxonomy): domain Eukaryota; kingdom Viridiplantae; phylum Streptophyta; class Magnoliopsida; order Malvales; family Malvaceae; genus Gossypium; species Gossypium hirsutum. The sequence goes on along the minus strand of NC_053429.1, from coordinate 64,107,085 downwards.
TTATAAAATAATTATTTCTATCTCGAATTTGTGGTCACGAAACCACTATTCCGATTAGGCCCTAATTCGGGATATTACAGTAATGCTTCATAACCCTATTCCGGTGTTGAATACAGGTGAGGGGTGTTACAGATAGGACGTACGGACCAGCATCCGAATCACATAACCCCTAATAACATGTCATTTGTATCCTAATCTATTCCTAAGGTTCAATCAGGATTTCTCACTTGCCGAATCGTTGTTGAATATGTCCGCAGTGTTGTATTCTTAATTTATCCAATATCAAAGCATTTAAATCACAAATATAATAATGGTTAATACATAAGAACTTACCTCGAATGCAAAAACGACGTAATAAGTCGATTAGTTCGGAACCTTGTTCTTTCCCCTATCTAAATCTGTATTTCGCCTTTCTTTATCTAAATAATAACAAATTTAGCTTATTTAATTATCACTCTATTCAATTTAGTCCAAAATACACATTAAGGTAAATTTACACTTTTGCCCCTAACATTTCAGCATTTTTACAATTTATTCCTTATTTCATAAAATCACAAATTCATGCAATTCAACCAAGACCCATGCTAGTTGAATTTCAATTATATCCCTAGCAGTCCATATTTTTCATTTATTTCGTAATTTAACCACAAAATTTACACATTTCACAATTTAATCCCTATTTGGACATTTTGCTAAAAATCACTTAACAAATGTTGTTTACCTAATAGCAAGCATGCATTTTCTATCATAAAACATCGAAACACAAAAATATTCATCAATGGAAAAACCCTAAGCCTTTAACAGTTTTACAAAATAGTCCCTGGGCTAGCAAAATTAAGCTGCAACGATCTTAAAAACATAGAAATTATTAGAAACAGGACAAAATTCACTCACCTATTGAGAAAGAATTCTTGACTGATTGTAAAGCCCTAACAATGGCTTCTATTCTTGCTTAATTCGGCTAAGGAAGATGATAACATAACAAAAATATGGTTTTTGTTTTATTATTTAGTTTATTACAATAATTAATTAATTACCCTTTACTAATACATTAAAACTTATATAAGTAATGTCTATTTGAACAAATAATGGTCTATTTACCACCTAACTCCCTCATCTATTTAATTTAATAGCCAAATAGTACTTTTAGCTATTAGAACATCACTTTTTCACTTAACGTAATTTAGTCCTTTTTATCAAATTAAACATTCAAACAATAAGATTTTATTAACAAAATTTCACACAATCATAATATCATGCTGTAAACATTAAAATAATAATAAAATAATTATTTCAACTTTGAATTTGTGGTCTCAAACTAAAAATGGGCTGTTACAACGATAGTTCAAGCCAAGAAGCATGACAATGAAAGTTGCTTGAGGATTAGAGGAATTTAATCCACTTGTACTTAATAGTGTTCCATTGACATCATCAGGAGGTGTGGTTAATGTGCATGTTTAATTCTTAGATTAAATATAGATGTTAAGTTTGGTAAGATATTCATTGCAATTTAATGCAGCGACAATCACCTATCCTTTTATACCTTGTGAGCACTTAGTATTCTGTTGAATATTCACGTTAGGGATCCTAATTTAACATTATCATATTTTATCTTATTATTTTCAAGTTATCCTTTGACAACTACTCTCACAATTTATCTCATTTCTATCTATTTATTGTGCTGACATTGATAGAGAAAAGACAACCATCCTCGTGGGGTTGATATCCGACAGACTCATATCTGCCTACTATACTTGCACCGATAGTGTACACTTGCACATTATTGTTGTGACGCTAAACAACTGACCAAATTTTGATGTTGTTGCTGGGGATGGCGTTTGTTTGATATTTAATTTTGTTTGTGCACTTTGTTTTTTAGTATATAATATTTAGTTGCCACTAACTTTTTTTCTTTTTGTTCCCATTTTCACATTTTATTTTAGGTGTTTGATGACCCGTAGCAATTCAGAGTTTATTGCCGATATTGATCAAGAAATTGAAAAAACCGTTCGGAGGAGACTTCAAGAACAAAGGAATATGGCTTTACCAAGAAGCAATGAAGCCATACGCCAAGTGCAACCCCAAAATGCTAATGACCCACCATTATCGCAAGATGTTCAAATACAAAACAAGACTATACGAGACTTTGTAGTACCTGTCTTGGATGACTTACAACTGGAGTTGTTAGGCCAACAATCCAAGTTGGGAATTTTGAACTTAAGTGAGTAATGTTTGAAATGTTGAATTCTAATAGGCAATATGCTAGATTGCCACATGAAGATGTACGGGAACATCTTAAATCATTTTTATTGGTTTGTAGTCAACAAGGCGTTCTTGATGATGCTTTGAAGATGCAATTATTTCCTTATTCCTTGCAGGGAAGAGCACGTACTTGGTTCCTTGGGCTACCTGCTAGATCAATTACTTCTTCGAATGCACTAGCAATATAATTTGTTTTGCACTTTAACCCACCGACAATGAATGTGCGTCTTTGAAATGGTATTATAGCTTATCATCAGCTTGATGATGAGAATCTTCACACTACATGGGAACATTATAAATCTTTTCTTCGATGTTGCTGTAACGCCCATTACCCGTGTTCTACGCCGAAACAAGGTATGAGACATTATCGAAACATAACACATGCAATCGTAGAAAACCATGACATAGATTTTTTTATTCAAGTTAAAACAATTCAATTTTCATACTTAATCATGCATCATCATACCTTATATCTTGAATAATATTAATAACTATTAATGGTCATATACAAAATGAGCTATCAATTATTGAAGGCCAACATTTTAGGCCAAATTAATTACGACATAAAACAAAATAACCAAGTCCTCTATAAATGCCATAATCCAAAATATTGTTTTCAAAATACCAAAAAGTATTGATAGTGTGGATGGATCTCCGATGATCTCCAAATCCCAAGCTGGCTTGGTGACACTATAAGACAAAGAAAAGAAAAGAGAGTAAGCATAAAGCTTATTAAGTAAGTACGTAAATAATAAACGATTTATCAACATATTTCTCAAGATAAAACAATCATACTTGTATATATACATATGTTCAGGTCAAGCTATTTTCTTGAGTCACAGTTACTAAATCATTTATATCCGGAGCTATAGAAATCCAATCTAAGATCCGCTAATTTTCCCAGAAACTAGACTCACATATATTCTTACCATAAAATTTTCAGAATATTTGGTCTATCCAATTAGTATAGTTTATTCTTTAAAGTCACCCCTGTTTTGCTGTCTGACAATTTCGACCCCTCTACACTAAAAATTAGTTATCTCTTTGTACAAGATTTGGATAATGTTTTCATTTGTTCCTTCCAAAAATAGACTTATTAAGGATTTTAAGAATATAAATTATAACCCATAAATTTTCCCATATAAGAATAGGGGATTCCAAAATCATTCTGACTCTATCTCACAGAAATTCAAATATCTTATAATATGAAATTCTTTTGCTTACACCGTTTCCTTTATATGAAAATAGACTCAATAAGATTTTATTTCATATCTTATTCAACTTCTAATTTGATTTCCACCATTTTTGGTGATTTTTCAAAGTCACATAACTGCTACTGTTCAAAACTATTTTATTTCTAAATTTCACTCTTTCATGTTTTCTTTGTAGTAACTTTCATTGTAACACTTACTCCATATCAATCTTACCAAAGTTCGTTCACATATCGAGCACGTTGCTCATAAGTTTACACACACAAACCTTTACTTATTCATCACATAGTCATGCTCATATGTATTTTCACTTGGTAAATTTCTCATTGAACTCATCGTAATAATAACAGATACTCGGTGGCCTGTACATAATAACAGAAGTTCTCTGGTATGCATAGTAGCCTGCACTTAGTACTACACATGTGACCTAACAATCTGGTACATGTAGTAGCCTGCACTTAGTACTACACACGTGACCTAACCATCGGATACACGTAGTAGCCTGAACTTAGTACTACTCACGTGATCGAAGCTATCGGGTAGGCATAGTAGCCTGCACTTAGTACTACACACGTGACCTAAAACCATCTTAAACACATTGTAGCCTGCACATAGTACTACACATATGTTCTCATAATGGATCATTCGTATCATTTCTATTCCGAAGGTTCAACCGGGAAATTTCTCACTTTTCAACAATTAACAAATTCATTCATATTCTATTTCGATTCGTAATTTACAACAAATAATCATTCTATAGGTAGCCACATCTCATATAATAATGAAATATAATAACATAAAAAGAATCGATATATTATTTACATACAAACTTACTTCAGTGCAAAATATAGTAATTTTGCAATTTAGTCCAATATCTTTTCATTTCACTGATCAAGGTCGATTCCACGTCTTTCTTGATCTATAATAACACATTTGACTTATTAATGGCTCACATTATTCAAATTACCCCAAAAACATCCTATGGAAAAATTTACGATTTTACCCCTAAAGTTTCACAAAATTATGATTTTGCCCATAGGCTCGAAAAATAATTTTTATTCAATATCCTTATATTTTAGGCCTAGCTAAACCATTTTCATGACTATGGCAGTCTCCAATTTGCACTCAATCACACACTTATACACATTTTACAACTTTTACTAACTAGTCCTTTTATGCAATTTCATCAAAAATCACTTAGTAAAATTTGTTTATCACACTCCAAACATTCATATTCATCCATAAAACATCAAAATACATGCATGTCACCCATGGGTAAATTTGAAATATAAACCCTAGCTTAAAATATTAGAAGAATTAAGTAAATCGAGCTACGAGGATCTCAAAAATGTAAAGAACATCAAAAACGGGGATAAAACGGACTTATAATCGAGCTTGGAACCTTAAAAAACCCTAGCTATGTCTTCCGCATGTGAAATTTGGCAAAGGGGTTGAAGATGGACAAAAATTGGATTTTAATTTTGTTTTTAATTCATTTTAATAACTAAATGACCAAAATGCCCTTAATTAAAAACTATGGTGTTTTATCTTCCATTAGGTATTTTTGTCCAAACTAGTATAATGGTCCAATTGCTATCCAAGGACCTCTACTTTAAAAACCCATTACTCACAAGTACTTAGTATCTTTGTGAGCTAGAACACACATTTTACAACTTTTTTAATTTAGTCCTAAATATCAAATTAGAGTCCCTATTGATAAAATTTCTAAACGAAATTTTCACACAATCATGCAATCATGCCATAGACCTTAAAATGATAATAAAATAAATTTTTCTACTTCAGATTTGTGATTTCAAAATCGTTATTCTATTTAGGCCTTAAATCGAGATGTTACAACTCTCCCCCTTTAGGGATTTTTGTCCCCGAAAATCTTACCGGTAAAGAGGTTTGGGTATTGTTTCCTCATGGCTTCCTCCAGTTCCTACATAGCCTTTTCTACTCCATGACTTTGCCACAATACTTTTACTAATGCTATACTTTTATTGCTCAACTATTTAACTTCTCGAGCGAAAATCTTAATCGGTTCTTCATCGTAGGTCATATCTGGTCGAATCTCAATCTCTATTAGAGGAATCACATGTGAAGGATCAGAATGATAACATCGTAGCATCAACACATGAAACACATTATGGATCTTTTCCAACTCTGTTGGCAAAGCTAACTGATATGCCACTGGCCCTATTCTTTCAATAACCTTATACGGCCCAATAAAACGTGGACTCAACTTGCCTTTCTGACCAAATAGTAGAACATTCTTCCACGGAGATACTTTCAAAATTACTTTATCATCGACGTAAAACTCAATCTATTTTCTTTTCAAATCGGCATATGATTTCTGTTTATTAGAAGCTACTTTCAAACAATCTCGAACTACTCTTACTTTCTCTTCAGTTTCCTTAACCAAATCAACTCCGTGGATCTATTTCTCGCTAAGCTCAGTCCAATACAAAGGTGTTTGGCACTTGCGGCCATACAATGCCTCATAAGGTGCCATTTTTATATTTGACTAAAAATTTTTGTTGTAAGCAAATTCAACTAGTGGTAGGTATTTCTCCCAACTACCTTCAAATTCTAATACACAACATCAGAGCATATCTTCAAGTATCTGGATTACCCTTTCGGATTGACCGTCAGTTTATGGATGAAACGCAGTGCTAAAATTCAATTTCCTGCAACTTTTTCCAAAATCTCGAAGTAAATCTCGAATCTCTATCTGAAATAATAGACATAGGTACTCCGTGTAATCTCACAATTTTAGTAATATATAATTCAACCAACTTATCAAGTGAGTAGTCTGTACGTACTGGTATAAAGTGAGCCGATTTCGTCAATCTATCAACCACAACCCAAACGACATCTTTCTTTTTCAGAGTCAGAGGCAAACCTGTCACAAAATCCATCGTGATTCTGTCCCATTTCCCTTCGGGAACCATCACTGGCTGAAGTAAACCTAAAGGTACCTGGTGTTCAGCTTTCACTTGCTGACAAATCAAGCATCTCGATACAAACTCAAAGATATATCTTTTCATATCATTCCACCAATATACTTTCTTCAAGTTGTTATACATTTTCATACTACCCAGATGAACTGATAAACAACCACTATGTGCCTCATGTAAAATCTTCTGACTCAACTCAGTATCTTTTGGTACACATATTCGGTCACAGAACATTAAGCAATCATCTGGTCCGATTTGAAAATCTAAGTTACAACCTGATTCACACTGAGCTCGCTTGGCTTGCAATTCACTGTCATTCTTCTGAGCTTCACAAATTTGCTGAAAAAATAATAGCCTAGCCCTCAACTCGGCCAAAATCGAAACATCATCAGACATAGCCAAATTTTTACTCTCAAAGCAACCAAGGATTTTCTACTCAAGGCATCTGCAACTATGTTCACTTTCCCTGGATGATAGTCAATCATTAACTCATAATCTTTCAATAATTCGATCCTTCTCTGTTGTCGCAAATTCAAATCCTTTTGATTCATTAGACAGTTCAAACTTTTGTGATCAGTAAAGATTTGACATTTCTTACTATACAAATAATGACGCCAAATCTTCAAAGCAAAAATAATGGCAGCCAATTCCAAATCGTGCGTCGGGTAATTCTTCTCGTACGGTATCAATTGTCTCAAGGAATAAGCTACCACTTTACCTTCTTGCATCAACACACAACCAAGACCAGTTAATGACACATCACTATAGATCACAACCTCTTTTCCTGGTTCGGGTTGCATTAACATTGGTGCTTCTGTCAATCGCGCTTTCAACTTCTCAAAATTTTGCTGACACTTTTTAGTCCAATCGAACTTAGCACTCTTTGGCAGCAACTTAGTCATAGGAGAGGCAATCATTGAGAGTCCCTTGACAAAACATCGATAATATCCGGCTAAGCCCAAAAGGCTTTTAACCTCAGATACATTCTTTGGCAATTCCCAATCAACAATCACCGAAACTTTGCTCGAATCAACTCGAATACCATCACCCGAAACTATATGTCCCAAAAATCTGACTTCATGAAGCCAAAATTCAATTTTACTGAATTTAGCAAACAATTTCTTTTCTCTTAAAAGCTGTAATACTGTTTTCAAGTGTTCAGCATGCTCGGACTCATCTCGAGAATAAATCAGAATATCATCTATGAACACAACCACAAACTTATCCAAATATGGCTGAAAGATTCGGTTCATCAAATCCATAAAAATAGCCAGAGCATTAGTTAAATCGAAAGGCATCACAAGAAATTCATAGTGTCCATACTTCGTTCTGAAAGTAGTTTTTGACACATCCGACTCTTTAACACTCAACTGATAGTAATCAGATCTCAAATCGATCTTTGAAAATATTGTTGCCCCTTTCAACTGGTCAAACAAATCATCAATCCTCGGTAATGGATACTTGTTCTTTATAGTCGCATAGTTGAACTGTTGATAGTCAATACAAAGTCTCATAGATTCGTCCTTTTTCTTTACAAACAATACGGGAGTACCCTAAGAAGAGAAACTCAATCTCACAAACCCCTTATCTGTTAACTCTTGCAACTGAGCCTTTAATTCTTTCAATTCAATCAGAGCTATTCTATACGGAGCAATCAAGATCGATACAGTCCCAGGCAATAAATCAATGGCAAACTCTATTTCTCTGATCGGAGGCAACCTAGGCATATCTTCTAGAAATACATCCGGGAATTCACAGACTACCGACACTTATTCAAGCTTCGACTCAGACATCCCAGTATTCAATACATATGTAGGATAAGCTTTACACCCTTTTCTCATGTATCTCTAAGCAGACATGTGCAAAATCACCATAGGCAATTTATTTAATTCATCTATTTCAACCCAAAGAATCTCACCATTTTCACATTTCAACTCAAGGGTTTTCTGTCTACAATTTACCTTGACATCATGTAATGTCAACCAATCCATACCCAGAATGACATCAAAATAATCAAATGGTAACAACATCAGATTTGCCGGAAAACAGTGACCTTGAATCATCAAAGGACAATTCTTGCAAACCTTATCTACTAACACATATTTACCTAAAGGGTTTGACATTTTAATCACAAATTCAATAAGTTCTACAAGAAAACTCTTACTAGATACTAAATTCACACAAACATAGGAATGAGTAGATCCGGGATCAATCAATGCAATAACAGTAGTATCATAAAGGGAAAATGTACCAGTAATCACATCGGGGGATGACGCCTCCTCACGACCACGTATGGCATAAGCTCTAGCAAGTGTTCTAGTTTCTGGTCTCCCAGTTGAATACTTTATCACACTTTTGCTGCTAGCTCCACTTCCATTATTCCTCGGGGGTTTACCTCTATTAACAGTGCTAGTCTGTCTGACACTCTGAAATTTTCTTCTTCAACCCTTTTTGGACAGTCCTTAATACAATGATCTCGAGAACCACACTAAAACAAGCTCGGCTAATCGCCCAACACAAACCGTAATGTTGCTTACCACAATGCTGACACTCGGGTCTATTAGACCTCACATTACGCACACTTGACATTGAAGTAACTTGAGCTTTAGAACCCGAATATGGTCTCCCATGGTCTCGGTGCGAATATCCAACTGAAACAGTCAATCGAGGATTCATCTCTTGGACTTCTTTGACTAGGATTGGAACGACTTACTTATCGGCCTCTTTCTTGCATCTCTGGCTTCACTCACAACTTTTCTCTTTTCTTTGTTCAGCTCTTCATCTTTACAAGCTCGATCGACCAATACTACAAACTCTTTCGACTCTAAGTGTAACATCCTAATTTTGGGCCTAGTCGAAACAGTGGTTTCGAGACCATAAATCCGATGAGTAAAATTCATTTTTATTATATTTTTATGGTCTATGATTTCACGAAATGATTTCGTGAAAATTTTGTTCAAAAATTTCCACGTTTGGGCACTTAATTTGGTCAAAAGGAGTAAATTGTAAAAAGTAAAAAAGTTGAGTTCTACATGTTAGAAGTGTCTAATTGTTATGAGTTTTTAAATTAAAGGTCCTAAAATGGTAATTAGACCATTTTGTAGTTTGTGGACAAAAATAGACATGGTATGATAGGTTTTTAAAAGTTTTTAATTAAGGGCATTTTAGTAAATTGATAATTAAATGGATTTAAAATGCCAAAATAAGCCAAATTTACTCATCTTTTTCCTCATGGATGAATTTTTCATGAAAAACACCATGGCTAGGGTTTTCAAGCTTTCCAAGCTCATTTATGAAGGAAATCGAGATTCGGGCTTAAATCGAGAAAATACAAGGTTATGGACTAAAATGGTAAATTGTCGTTTCTGGATCGAGATAAGTTCGTGTGTTAATAATAATGCAATTGTAACACCCCGAACCCGAGGCCGTCGCCGGAGTCGAACACGAGGTGTTAACAGACTTCAAACCACTTAAAAAAAATTTCCCAGACAAGCTGCCAATCTGCGTACTAGTCGCTTTAAAAATCATATCTTGAGTTATAAAACTCAAAATCCAGTTCCGTAAATTTTCCCTGAAACTAGACTCATATGCCCATCTACATATTTTTTTCTAGAATTTTTGGTTGGGCCAATTAGTACAGTTTATTAGTAAAAGTATCCCATGTTACAGGGATCGACTACACTGACCTTTGCGCATTACGACTTGGATATCTCCCTGTAAAGGGCTTCATTACTGATGTCGTTTGTTTCTATAGAAACTAGACTCTAAGGGGAATCTATGAACATATGGAATGACTTCTAATTATCTCTGGTTAATTTATAATGAATTTCCAAAGTCGGAACAGGGAATCCAGAAATCGATCTGGCCCTGTTTCACAAGAGTTTAATTATCTCCTAACATACAGCTCATATGGTCGTTTCGTTTCTTCTATATGAAAATAGACTCATCGAGCTTCGATTACATAATTTATTCATTAATTAATTCCACTCCTACTATTTTTAGTGATTTTTCAATCTCACGTCACTGCTGCTGCCAGCATCTGTTACTAAAGCAACTATGCCTATTTCATGATTTCTCCTTGATCTAACTAGTAATTCATCATACATATCACAAATTATGATCATGACTAGCCATGCCAAGGGCTAATCATTGTCAAACATCTTCCAACTACACTATTGCCATATCATGAATTTTGACACCAAAAATAATCAACCATGACATATGGCATAAAAATCGAATTTCCAAGACTTACGACCTAACATTATAGAACCAAATCCAACCGAACATTTATGCCATTTTCGCATGGCTAAAAGTTTACATACCAAATTTCAACAAAACATATTAGCCTATACATGCCGAAATGTTCTCCTAGACCGACTAAAAAGAAGATACCAAAAGTTGCTAGGCGGTGTGATGACTTCGATGACGGCCCGATCACGCAAAAAGAGACGAGTCCAAGAAACCTAAAATAGGTGACAAGGAAACACCGAGTGAGTATATAACTCAGTAAGTCATAAGCAATGCACTACCATCCATTAATAACATTATCACAAGAGGAAACAAAATGGAACGAGGCTAGTTACTCCATCCATACCGAACCATACCATAGTTCCTTAGACCTATCGGTTTGATCTCATACCAAGTCATGCATTCACATTCCATATACTAATCAATAGGATATTTGAGGCATTTTCATACATCATTGTATTTTCGTTACAATCATACAACTAAACGACCTTTCACCTATTCCACGATAAATCTTATGTACGTGACTTCAATTATAATTGTCACATAGGTTCAAACTTACCAAGCTCAACTCCAAATATAAACATAGCGCCTATTAGCCATGAACTCAAGGTACTTACCCGATCCGCTGTCCGTGATCAACTCAATAATGTCGCACACTTAGTGTCCATAGTGATTCAAAAGTATATATTAAGTCCGCACACTCAGTGCTATATAATCAACTCGCACACTTAGTGCTATATAATCAAACTCGCACACTTAGTGCTGTACAATTTAAACCCGCACACTTAGTGCCAATCTCATGATCATAAATGTTTATACCCGCACACTTAGTGTCGAGATCAACAACTCAATACATCTCACCTCTTTTCTTTTCATTCAACACTTTCATCACCACATGCATACATGTATATATATTTATCATTCCATTCAGCATCATTACATAGACGTTATGACCATTTAAATTAATACAAACTATATGCTTAATGACTTACTTTGTGTTGGGTAAGACGGTTCCAACTCGGCTACTCGATGATCTTTTCTTTGCCTTTGCTTGATTCTCCTCCTTTAACTCCTTGAGCTTAATCAATAAATCAACTAGTTTAACCATCTTGCTAAACATTCATAATTCAATTACACATGCATATGTATGTCTGTATATTCGGCAACCATCCTCACTAATTACCCATTTAGTCGATTATACACATAATTAAAGGTAACATCACGAATGGGCATACTTATGTATATATATATGTATATATATATACTTCGGAATGGGCATCACAATTAGATTTAACACCACCTTCATACTCAATTAGATGGCCGAATGCATGTATATATGCACAATGTCAACTATAACATCATTTAAACACCTAATTTCATCTCATGAACACTCGACCCATTTTTACCCCATATGGCCGAATGTGTAAGATTACATTCAACACCACCGATGTACTTAATTAGGTGGCCAAATATACCAAGTTAGACTTGACATTATACGTCACAAGAACTCTAATTTAATTTGTCAATTGCTTGGCCAAGAACTCACAAGTGCCTTATCTACAACCTATTCGGCCTTACTACTTAAACTTAGCCTTTCATACACTTATCTCTATTGTTTTAGAAGGCCGAATCCTTATGTGTTCCAACATCTAGCTTACTCAATTCAACATATCAAAACGACATTTAGGCCGATTTTGCTAGCACACAAGCCTTTGACCGAATGTCCTTGACCTCTAGTCACCTAAATTTTTATTCTTTAAAACTCATCCAACTCATATTTTTCATTGACAACCTCCTTAACTTCAATTTATTCACATCTTTAATCATGCTACATTCGACCATTATTTAACAATAATTCATGTATCCTTTTTATTAAACACTCAAAATCAACCATTTCATACCTCATCACCAAAGACATCAAAATACCAACCAAGAATGTAACATTCATGGCCGAATATCATCTCCATCAATTAACAAAATTTGAACCATGGCTAGGTAGATTTCAAACTTACAACTTAAAATATACATGAATCTCAAAGAATAATATCAAACATACCTCAATCTAGTTACATGCATGGCCAAACTTCTTAGAAACTTTTCCCCTAGGCACCGAATATTCAAGAGCTTCTTAATCAACTTAAAGGTGACCAAATGCCTTAACTTCAATTTCTTCTTTTTCTTTCTTTAGGTACGGCAATTGTAATAAGGAAAAGGATGAACACTCCTTCTTCCTCCCTTATTTTATTCATCTTTTTCCTTTTTAATTCCTTTCTTTTATTTATTCTAATTTACTTACCAATATTAAATAATAAACAACATAAACTTGGAGGAATGGAACCATGCTTGGCCGGCCACTTATCATGAATTGGGCACTTTGACATGCAAACCCAAACTTTCCTATTTTAATACTATTTGGTCCTTACTTATTTACCTATCATAATTTTCTAAGTCTCTCAACTAGATCCTTTCAAGCAAAATTCACATTCCTAATATAAAATTAAAACATCAAATTTTTATACAAGTACTATCACACATATAAGATATGCAAATAAAATTTTAACTAAATTTTATGACTCGGTTTTGTGGTCCCGAAACCACATTCCGACTAGGGTCGAATTAGGGCTGTCACAGCAATACCATGCATGAACTATAATTCTCTATTAATATGACATAAATTGTATGAGTTAATATGTTTAAGAGAAGTTGATGGATGGTATGTATGATATGGAAAAATGTAATGTTTATTATGTCATGTGAAATTGAATGGCAAATTATTGTTACATGAATTGAGTGTTAAATTACTATTACCTGGGTTGTATGATTTGTTAAACGGTTGTACCTGAGGAGATTCCGACAAGTTTGTACGTAAATAATTTATCGATTCTTTTTATTTTATTATATTTTGTTATCTATGAAATGTGGCTGCCTATAGAATAACTATTTGTTGTAAATTGCAAATTGAAAAAGGACTATGAATAAATTTGTAACATGTTGGAAAGTGAGGAATTTCCCGGTTGGGCCTTCGGAATAGAAACAATACGAATGACCTATTGTGAGGACACATGTGTAGTACTAAGTGCAGGCTACTACGTGTACCGGATAATTGGTCGCATGTGTAGTACTAAGTGCAGGCTACTATGCGTACCCGATAACTTCGATCACGTGTGTAGTACTAAGTGTAGGCTACTACGTGTATCAGATGGTTAGGTCACGTGTGTAGTACTAAGTGCAGGCTACCACGTGTACCGGATAATTGGTCGCATGTGTAGTACTAAGTGCATGCTACTATGCATACTAGATAGCCTTGTCTACAAGTGTGAAAATATGTGCAGGCAACTGAGTATCCGTTATTATTTCGAAGAGTTCAACGGGAAAATCGATTAAGTAAAAATACATGTGAACATGATTATATGATGAATAAGTGCAGGTATATGTGTAACACCCCAAACCCAGCCCAGACATTATGGCCGGATCCGACGTGTCATATTGAAGTTTTTAAGAAAACCCATGCCTTTTTCAACGTCCTTCCTAGTGTTTTAAAAGATAGTCCTTGCTAAGTTAATAAAGTGAATGGAAGCTGTGCACCAGGTAGGTATCCGAAACAAAGGAGGTGAGCCTAGAAGGCTGCTTAAGTACCAAGCTCTTGATTGGATCAAATCCTAGACATGCCCACAACCATTGCCACACTTTGGTCTAGGTTAGGTTTTGAGAAAAATGAGTTGGAATTCATTTAAGTAGATATTTTTGATAAACCGATTAATTGTATCGTTGCGTTATTTTGAAAACAATTATCATTTTGGAAACGCGCCCTAGGTCTAACTCATATTGTTATCAGAAAAATATAGGGTATAAGATAAAATAATCCCAGAAAAATAATTTAAATGGCCTTATTACAACCCAAAACCAAATAATAATATTAATAAGATAAAACTTATAAAGAAATAAATCGACTACTTATTGCAATTAAAAGAAACAGAAACAGTAGTGTGGCCATCTCCGAGTCCCTCGCAGCTCCAAACCATCTAAGCTTAGGGATTACCTGCACAGTTAGAAACGGGGTGAGTTTACGAAAACTCAGTGTGTAACCCCAATAACAAACAAACAGTAAATAACACGGTATCAGTACAATATGGGCCAAAGCCCTATTTAGTCTTGACATATACTGGGCTGAAGCCTTTCCATAAATCATATCACTGGGCCGAAGCCTTTTCATAATCATATCACTGGGCCGAAGCCTTTTCATAAATCATATCACTGGGCCGAAGCCTTTATGTAAACGATATGGCCCTTAGGCCCATTTCAATATCACATGTAATGTCAATGGATGTATGCAAGCCCATTTCAATATCACATGTAATATCAATGAATGTATGCAAGCCCATTTCAATATTACATGTAATGTCAATGAATGTATGCAAGCCCATTTGGGGAGACTACTCGACCCACCGTCCGCTACTCTCCACCCGTACCAACCAAGCTCGCCATGTGGGGAATAACTCAACCCACCCAACCAAACTCTCCACTGGAAGCATAGCTGCTTTATCATATAACTGGAGGCCTAGCCTCTTTTAATAACTAGGGCAAGGCCCTTTCTGATAAATTGGGGCAAAGCCCTTTTCGGTAAACTGGGGCAGAGCCCTTTTAGCACTTCCTCCATCAATATAACCCATATCCCATGCAATATGTCATGTATGCAGAATGTCATGCCCATATTTGAATCAAACAATCACAGTCAAGTCATTCATATCACCAACATATATTCACAATCAAATCCGTCAACCACACAGTCCAAGTTAGTCACTTGCCCACAAGGGAAAAACAGTCATGTTTCATATTATAAGGGTATTTTCGTAATTTTACCAAAAATCAGGGTTTTCCATGTTCATTACAATTGTCAATATTTCTGAGTGTTTAAACAATGATCTTTAACCCCCTTATCAAATTCAGGCTTTTGGGCCCAAAACCCCTAATGGGCCTTACGAATGCTGATTTAGCCCACTAAGCCAGCTTAACCCAAAATTTACAACAATACTAATCGTGTTAACATGCAACTTTTTCAAATTCCATTTTCTATCAATTTTACCCAAATGGGCCCAAAAGCCCATTTGGCCCAATTCCTGCCCATTGAGGCCCAACTTACTATCGTGCACAAAATTGAGTTCTTACCCGTTCCATCGATCCAAACACCGATCTTATCATATTTATCGCATCTATACCCACACGCAACATTACAAGTTCCCGAAATGCCGGTATTTTAGCATTTCGGCTTCTCAGCAGATATTAATCTAAGCTACTACGAGGGTTAGTACACACCTGTTATGGGTTGAAGTTGAAACGTTTCCATAATCAATAACCTACGATAACCACCACCTGTCACTCAAACTTAACTAATCCAATATCAATATATGTAAATCCTAAGCACATCAGTCATACGGAACATAAGGGCATATTCGTCATTTTACCATACAAGGGTATTACGATCACTTTACCCTACAGGGGATTTACGGTCTTTTTACCTATTAGGGGTATTTTAGTCATTTCATCCTACAAGTGTGTTTTGGTAAATCTACAAACCAAGCGTATTTCAGTAATTTTGTAAACCAATGGTATTTCTATAATTTTTAAAAAGTCAAGGATATTTTTGTAATTTTGGTAAATCAAGGGTTATTTTGGTAATTTTACAAATTAAGGGTATTTCGGTAATTTCACAAACTAGTGGTATTTCGGTAATTTTACAAACTAGGGTATTTTGGTAATTCTATCCTACAGGGGTATTTCAGTAATTTCATAATTGATGGTAAAACGGTAATTTTGTAAACTGAGGGTAAAATGGTAATTTTGTAAATCGAGGGTAAAATGGTAATTCTGTAAATCGAGGGTAAAATGGTAATTCTATAAATCGAGGCTAAAACGGTAATTTTGTAAATCGAGGGTGAAACGGTAATTCTATAAATCGAGGGTAAAATGGTAATTCTACAAATTGAGGGCATTTCATTAATTTGGTAAACTAAAGTATTCTAAACAGGGATAACAATACGAATGGGCCTAAAGCCTATTCTCGGCCAAAATGGGCCCACACGCTCGTGTGGCCCTTTTAGCCCAAATCTAGCCACAAATATGAAATTCACCTAGCCTAGTCCAATATTTACTACACAATCAAACAACTTATCCAATTGGGCCCGTAGGCCTATTAGGCCCACATAACCCCTTTCGGCCCATTGCGGCTCGAAGTAGCCATCCTACAGCTAGAGTAGTGAGAAAATACACACTTGATAGGAGACTGGAGTTAATCCACGCTCTGAGCACTCTTAGCCGACGCCCAACCCAAACAAGCACGCCATTCAACGAAAGGGATCAGCCAAGAAAATGTACCTTTACTCTCCTCATGGTTCCCTCTATTTAAAGCCAGCTTCGCAACCACTCTTATGTTAGCTTCCCGATGTGGGATCCCTCCAACATCAGAGTTTAAATTCAACACCAACTCTTGCCGGCCCCCTGTTAGCAAAATAAATGCTCCTTGCTTGCCTTGGGATTCGAACCCATGCCTCCCCTCAGATGCTCCACACGCTACTTGCCACTAAGCCACAAGGATTTTTGTGTCATATTTTATCCCCAATTAATTATAAAGTCTAAAGGCCAAAGTCCAGGTTCCCTTAAAAAAAAACCAAAATAAATTGCAAGAGCCAAGGCTTGAACCCAGGCTCCCATACAACCTTAATGACACCACAACCACTAGACTACAAGCTTCCTTGTGTCATTTATTTAACACAATAATTTAAAAACGCTCATCCAAGCATCCAGGTTTTTTTTTCACTTAATACCAAAATTTTTGCTAAAGCCCAAGTTTGAACCCAAGATTTCTCTATCACTTCTCAGGGCCATTAACCACCAAAGCAGACATTTAACTGTGTTATTTCATTGCACAATTAAATACCTATATACAACCTCCTTACGGACCCGCACTCAAGGCCCAATACTTTTAGGCCCAAATTCGGGGTGTTACAATTCTACCCCCCTTAAAGAAATTTCTTCCTCAAAATTTGCCACTCTCAAACTACAGCACCACACTTTCGCTGCACACTTTGATACTAATAATACTAACATACACCCAAAACATTTGTCCATCGGAGCAGATAGATTTCACATGCAACCAATTTCTACATTTCCAGAACACACACCAAATAAATACTAAATCTAAATTCAAGCGTTACAGTTTACTCTAACTAGAATGTTCCAGTATAGTGCTACTATCTATAGTGGTTTCTCAATATAGCATTTTAATCTATAACAATAAACAGAGTTAGAGAACTTACAGATTTGGTGCCGGAGACTCGGTGTGCCACACTTCCAATAACATCTTTCCAGAAACAAGTCAAGTTTTGTTGATAAATTTCAAAACAAAATTTTTAGAAAAACCCTTTTCAAACCCCAATTTCGGAAAAAGAGAAAAAAAAACAACAACAACAATAATTTTCTGCTACCCATACCCCAGCCGAGTTTTGTAACCTAGCTCTGATACCACTAAATGTAACACCCCAAACCCGGCCCAAACATTATGGCCGGATCTGATGTGTCACATTGAAGTTTTTAATAAAACCCATGCCTCTTTCAACGTCCTTCTTAGTGTTTTAAAAGATAGTCCTTGCTAAGTTAATAAAGTGAATGGATGCTGTGCACCAGGTAGGTATCCGAAACAGAGGAGGTGAACCTAGAAGGCTGCTTAAGTACCAAGCTCTTGATTGGATCCAATCCTAGACATGCCCACAACCATTGCCACACTTTGGTGCTAGGTTAGGTTTTGAGAAAAATGAGTTGGAATTCATTTAAGTAGATATTTTTGATAAACCGATTAATTGTATTGTTGCGTTATTTTGAAAACAATTAACATTTTGGAAATGCGCCCTAAGTCTAACTCATATTGTTATCAGAAAAATATAGGGTATAAGATAAAATAATCCTAGAAAAATAATTAAAATGGCCTTATTACAACCCAAAACCAAATAATAATATTAATAAGATAAAACTTATAAAGAAATAAATCGACTACTTATTGCAATTAAAAGAAACAGAAACAGTAGTGTGGCCATCTCCGAGTCCCTCGCAGCTCCAAACCATCTAAGCTTAGGGATTACCTGCACAGTTAGAAACGGGGTGAGTTTACGAAAACTCAGTGTGTAACCCCAATAACAAACAAACAGTAAATAACACGGTATCAGTACAATCTGGGCCAAAGCCCTATTTAGTCTTGACATATACTGGGCCGAAGCCTTTCCATAAATCATATCACTGGGCTGAAGCCTTTTCATAAATCATATCACTAGGCCGAAGCCTTTACTGTAAATGATATGGCCCTTAGGCCCATTTCAATATCACATGTAATGTCAATGGATGTATGCAAGCCCATTTCAATATCACATGTAATGTCAATGAATGTATGCAAGCCCATTTCAATATCACATGTAATGTCAATGAATGTATGCAAGCCTATTTGGGGAGACTACTCGACCCACCATACGCTACTCTCCACCCGTACCAACCAAGCTCTCCATGTGGGGAATAACTCAACCCACCCAACCAAACTCTCCACTGGCAGCATAGCTGGTTTATCATATAACTGGAGGCCTAGCCTCTTTTAATAACTGGGGCAAAGCCCTCTTCGGTAAACTGGGGCAAAGCCCTTTTAGCACTTCCTCCATCAATATAACCCATATCCCATGCAATATGTCATGTATGCAGAATGCCATGCCCATATTTGAATCAAACAATCACAGTCAAGTCATTCATATCACCAACATATATTCACAATCAAATCCGTCAACCACACAATCCAAGTCAGTCACTTGCCCACAAGGGCAAAACAGTCATTTTTCATATTGTAAGGGTATTTTCGTAATTTTACCAAAAATCAGGGTTTTCCATGTTCATTACAATTGTCAATATTTCCGAGTGTTTAAACAATGATCTTTAACCCACTTATCAAATTTAGGCTTTTGGGCCCAAAACCCCTAATGGGCCTTACGAATGCTGATTTAGCCCACTAAGCCTGCTTAACCCAAATTTTACAACAATACTAACCGTGTTAACATGCAACTTTTCCAAATTCCATTTTCTATCAATTTTACCCAAATGGGCCCAAAAGCCCATTTTGCCCAATTCCTGCCCATTGAGGCCCAACTTACTATCGTGCACAAAATTGAGTTCTTACCCGTTCCATCGATCCAAACACCGATCTTATCATATTTATCGCATCTATACCCACACGCAACATTACAAGTTCCTAAAATGCCGGTATTTTAGCATTTTGGCTTCTCAGCAGATATTAATCTAAGCTACTACGAGGGTTAGTACACACCTGTTATGGGTTGAAGTTGAAACGTTTCCATAATCAATCACCTACAATAACCACCACCTGTCACTCAAACTTAACTAATCCAATATCAATATATGTAAATCCTAAGCACATCAGTCATATGGAACATAAGGGCATATTCATCATTTTACCATACAAGGGTATTAGGATCACTTTACCCTACAAGGGCTTTACGGTCTTTTTACCTACTAAGGGTATTTTAGTCATTTCATCCTACAAGGGTGTTTTGGTAAAGCTACAAACCAAGGGTATTTCAGTAATTTTGTAAACCAATGACATTTTTATAATTTTTAGAAAGTCAAGGGTATTTCTATAATTTTGTAAATCAGGGGTATTTTGGTAATTTTACAGATTGAGGGTATTTCGGTAATTTCACAAACCAGTGGTATTTCGGTAATTTTACAAACTAGGAGTATTTTGGTAATTTTACAAACTAGTGGTATTTTGGTAATTCTATCCTACAGGAGTATTTCAGTAATTTCACAATTGAAGGTAAAACGGTAATTTTGTAAACTGAGGGTAAAATGGTAATTTTGTAAATCGGGGGTAAAATGGTAATTCTGTAAATCGAGGGTAAAATGTTAATTCTATAAATCGAAGCTAAAACGGTAATTTTGTAAATCGATGGTGAAACGATAATTCTATAAATCGAGGGTAAAATGGTAATTCTATAAATCGAGGGCATTTCATTAATCTGGTAAACTAAAGTATTCTAAACAGGGATAGTAATACGAATGGGCATAAAGCCTATTCTCGGCCCAAATGGGCCCACACGCTCGTGTGGCCCATTTAGCCCAAATCTAGCCACAAATATGAGATTCACCTAGCCTAGTCCAATATTTACTACACAATCAAACAACTTATCCAATTGGGCCCGTAGGCCCATTAGGCCCACATGACCCCTTTCGGTCCATCGCGGCCCGAAGTAGCAATCCTACAGCTAGAGTAGTGAGAAAATACACACCTGATAGGAGACTGGAGTTAATCCACGCTCTGAGCACTCTTACCCGATGCCCAACCCAAACGAGCACGCCATACAGCAAAAGGGATCAGCCAAGAAAAGGTACGTTTACTCTCCTCATGGTTCCCTCTATTTAGAGCCAGCTTTGCAACCACTCTTATGTTAGCTTCCCGATGTGGGATCCCTCCAACATCAGAGTTTAAATTCAACACCAACTCTTGCCGCCCCCCTGTTAGCAAAATAAATGCTCCTTGCTTGCCATGGGATTCGAACCCATGCCTCCCCTCAGATGCTCCACACGCTACTTCCACTAAGCCAGAAGGCTTTTTGTGTCATATTTTATCCCCAATTAATTATAAGGTCTAAAGGCCAAAGTCCAGGTTTCCTTAAAAAAAAAACAAAATAAATTGGAAGAGGCAAGGCATGAACCCAGGCTCCCATACAATCTTAATGACGCCACAACCACTAGACTACAGGCTTCCTTGTGTCATTTATTTAACACAATAATTTAAAAACCCTCATCCAAGCATCCAGGTTTTTTTTTCACTTAATGCCAAAATTTTTGCTAAAGCCCAAGTTTGAACCCAAGATTTCTCAAACACTTCTCAGGGACATTAACCACCAAAGCAGACATTTAATTGTGTTATTTCATTGCACAATTAAATACCTATATACAACCTCCTTATGGACCCGCACTCAAGGCCCAATACTTCTAGGCCCAAATTCGGGGTGTTACAATATGTTTATGAAAATTATGAGCAATGTGCTCGATATTTGAGTGAACTTCAATAAGAAAAAATGGATTAAGTGAAATTATGTAAGAGTGAATTTTAGTAGTAAAACAGTGTTGGACAGCATCAGTTGCTTGAATTTGAAAATTCACCAAAAATTGTGTAAGTTGAATTAATTTCAAAAAAATTATGGAATTAAATATTAATGATCCTATTTTCATATAAAAGAGACAAGGGAAGCAAAAGAGTTCTATATTATGTGATATTATAATTTTTGTGAGAGAGTGTCAGAATGAATTCGAGATCCCCTGTTCTGAATTGGAAAAATTGTTAAAAATTGTAAAAAAATAATTATGAGTTATAATTTATATGAATAGAACATTCTGTGAGTTTAATTTCAGGAAAAATGGATGGGAACATTATCTGAGTCCCGAAATATGAGATAAATAATTTTTAG
Organism: Gossypium hirsutum; assembly: GCF_007990345.1. Taxonomy (NCBI): domain Eukaryota; kingdom Viridiplantae; phylum Streptophyta; class Magnoliopsida; order Malvales; family Malvaceae; genus Gossypium; species Gossypium hirsutum. The sequence continues at coordinate 64,084,885 of NC_053429.1, read as the reverse complement.
TGAAGAGAGGTCATAACTTTTGGACAGCAAAACAGGGGAAACTTTAATAAATAAACTGTACTAATTGGATAAACAAAAAATTCTGTAAATTTTATGAGAGAAAGGTATATGAATCTAGTTTTAAGGAAAATTAACAAAACTAAATTTTGAGTTTTGTAGCTTTAGATATGAATGATTTAGTAACTGTAACTCAATAAAATAGCTTAGCCTGAACATGTGTAATTGTACAATTATAGTGTTTTATCTTGAAAAGCATGTTAGTAATTGCTTATTAATTTCATATGGACTTACTAAGCATAAAGCTTACCCATCCTCTCCATTTATTTAGTATTGGTAGGTCGGCTCGGGGTTGGAGATCGTTGGAGGCAAAATCACACTATCAAACTATCATTTTTGGGAGAATTAATTCCAATATTAGAAATATCAAGTGAGTGGCATGTATAGGAAGTTGGTTTGTGATATGTATTATTATTATGATTCTGACCATACGTATCAGTCTGAATTGAGTTATCATATATGATCATGAGATGTGGCCCTTATCCATTATGGTTTATAAGTTTAATTAATCATGCCATGTCTTATGTTTTGATGTGATGATATAGTTAGCTTTGTTTGTTATGCATGATTGGTAATACATCAGGTAAGTTAAATGCAGGCCAGTGGATCATGAATTAAATGGAAATGAGTAATGTTGCCTTGAATATGGATGTTTAATGGACAAATTGGTAACTACGTTATGATGGTATAAAATGAGAATAAGATTTAGCATGTCTAGTTCTAGTTAATGTAAGAATGTATATTATATACAGGATGGTAAGCAAATATGTTTAAAGTCAAAGACATGTTATTGCATGATTATGGATGTGTAAGTGCTCATTTATGCCACGTTATATGTCTTCAAATATGAGTCTATGCATGTGTTCGAAAATTTTTGAATTAAATGAAATTTTATGGCCCAGTTTTCGTCTATGTGTATGGTTAAGTCTGGTAATGCCTCGTACTCTGTTCCGGCCTTGGATACGGGCAAGGGGTGTTACACTAAGATCCCAACTAACAGTCTAATGTCTTTATTTAACCCATCCTTGAACCTCTTGCAGATAATAGCTTCGATAGACACACATTTCTGGGCATACTTACTGAGTCTAACAAATTCACGTTTATATTCTACCACAGACATTTACCTTGTTTCAGCTCGAGAAACTCTTTCCGTTTTTGATCAACGAATTGCTGGCTTATGTACTTCTTTCTAAACTCATTTTGGAAGAAATCCCATGTAACCCTTTTCTTTCGGGACCATGGATACCAATGTCTTCCACCAATGAGATGCTGAATCCCTCAGTAAAGATATAGCACATTTTAAACATCCTTCGGGAGTGCAAGAGAGCTCATCAAATACCCTGATAAAATTCTCAAGCCAAACTTTCTCGGGATCATCATCTATATTAGCCCTGAATTCTTCAGCCCCTTGATTTTGAATTTTATCAACTGGAGGCTTGCTCAATCTTACCATTTCGGTACCTTGAGGAACTACGAGAACCGGTTGAGGAATAGGAGGGGGTGGAGGAGGTTGAGCATTCGAATTTTCTTGAAGAAATTTTGTATACCAATTATTCATCATATGGAGAAAGGCTTCCTGAGCCCATCTTTCTGATCAAGTGTCTCGGGTCCACTCACAGCTGGAACAGTCCCTTGCGCGGGAGCCAGCGCATTACTTTCTACATCATCAGCTACAGCTCGACCGGGATCCATTTACTATATGAAAACACAATTTAAATTTATCAGGAGTCATCACACTATCACAGTATATTTATGGCATGTATAGATAGACTTCCACACACGGTACGTAAATTTGAGAACCGCCTAAACCATAACTCTCAATACGGGTAAGAGGTGTTACACTTCAGGTCAATATTCCTTTAGTAGACACTCTTGTGCAAATTCTAAATTATTGGAAATTTATGAAAGACCTTTTGTCCAAGAATAAGAAGCTCAGTGAAATTCTGAATTATTGGAATTATTGGAAATTCTGAATTATTGCACTCACAAAAAGCTGTAGTGCTGTTTTGAGAAATAAGTTGCCCCCAAAATGAAAGATCTTGGGATCTTTACTATCCCCTGTTCAATTGGAAACCATTATTTAAGCAAGGTTTTATGCGACTTGGGAACTAGCATTAACCTAATGCCATTATCTACTTTTGGAAATTCTGAATTATTGCACTCACAGAAGGCTGTAGTGCTGTTTTGACAAATAAGTTACCCCCAAAATGAAAGATCCTGGGAGCTTTACTATCCCATGTTCAATTGGAAACCATTATTTAAGCAATGCTTTATGCGACTTGGGAACTAGCATTAACCTAATGCCACTATCTACTTTTAGAAAGTTGGGGATTAATCATATGAAACCTACTATAGTGACATTGCAACTAGCAGATGGGTCTTTGGCTCAACCTGAAGGGCAAATCAAAGACATCTTAGTTTGTGTGGATAAATTCATTTTTTCGATTGATTTTATCATACTTTCTTGCAAGGCAAACAAGGAGGTTCCCATAATCTTCAGACGACCATTTTTAGCCATTGGACGAACTCTTATTGATGTTTACAAAGGTGAACTGACCATGCGACTTAATGATTAGCATGTTACCTTCAGTGTTTTTGAATCTATTCAATGCAAGGATAAAGAAGAATGCCATACTACTGATGTGCTAGATGATCTAATTGAGGAATAATTCAATGACCAAAGCATAATAATTTCTAAGGAGTTTGCAGTGACATCTGATGATGAATTCTTAGATGATTGTGACAACATGGTTGTAGTTAATAATATTGAACTTAGGCATGAATGGCAGATTGAATCCTTAGACTTAGCCAACAGAACAACTCCAATTTTCAAGCCATCTATTGACGAAGCTCCTACTCTAGAATTGAAACAACTACCTACTCATCTTAAATATGTCTTTCTTGGTGCTAACAACACTTTCCCAGTTATTGTCTCTGCAATAGTGGACAAAACTTAAGAAGAGAAATTGGTCCATATTCTTAAGCAACATAAACGAACTATTATTAGGAGTATTGTTGATATTTTAGGCACTAGTCCATCTTTTTGCATGCACAAAATCAAGTTGGAAGATGAAGGCAAGCAATCAATTAAGTAGCAAAGTAGATTAAACGAGAAGATGAAGGAAGTTGTTAAGAAAGAAATTATAAAATGGCTTGATGCTGGAATTATTTACCTTATTTCTGATAGTAATTGGGTAAGTCTAGTGCAATGCGTTCCTAAAAAGAGTGGCATCACTGTGGTTAGCAACGACAAAGACAAATTAATTCCTACACGCACTCCTTTGGGATGGTGAGTTTGTATTGATTATCGCAAACTTAATGATGCAACAAGGAAGGATCATTTCCCATTTCATTTCATTGACCAAATGTTGGATAGGCTTACTGGAAGAGCCTATTACTGCTTTTTAGATGGCTATTCTGGGTACAATCAAATTGCTATTGCACCGGAGGATCAGGAGAAAACAACTTTCACTTGTCCCTTTGGTACTTTTGCTTTTTGCGGTATGCTTTTTGGTCTTTGTAACACAGTAGCCAAATTTCAAATGTGCATGATGGAAATATTCTCGAATATGATTGAATATTCTTTAGAGGTTTTTATGGATGATTTCTCAGTTTGTGGAAATTATTTTGATCATTACACTGACAATTTGGATAAAGTATTAAAGTGATGTAAAGACACACATCTTGTTCTAAATTGGAAAAAATGTCATTTCATGGCAACTGAAAGCATTGAGTTAGGCCACTGCATCTTTAGTCAAGGCATTGAAGTAGACAAAGATAAAGTGGAAATCATTGAGAAATGATGCTATCATGCCTAAGACAGCTGCTGGCGAACCTCTTGAGCTTCCCTTAGGTCCGATCACTCGTGCATGAGCCAAGAAGTTCAAAGAAGTTATTTCATGATACATTGATCAAATATAGGGAGAAGCAATTGTGGGGCTTATTGATCATTCATGGACTAGCTCTTCATGCGCCTCATGCAGCTTGCTCAAAGCTAAACTTTAACTTTTATTTTTTTAGCTACAATCGGTTGCTGGAATAAAACATTAATTATGCTTAGTTATTTTTAGTTATTATGGTTTGAGTCTTTAATGTATGTCATAAATTAAGTATAGTTTAACTATGCATTAACCTGAACATCTTTAATGTGCCTTAGTTTATTAATTGAGTTTTATGTAGTACAACAATTTAATGTGTCTTAAGCCTCTTAAAAATGTTCTATTTAGTACAGCTTTTTAATGTGTCCTAGATTAAGGCATCTCAATTGTGTCTAAAGTTTAGAAAAATTAAATGATGTTTAGTTTGTGTCTTATCATTGAATTAAGCCGAATTTAATTATGTTTGTAGGGTTTTCACACTAGCTGATTAGCTAGATAAATACAATGGTCGGCATTAAAGGAAGGACATGAATGTGGACTTGCATTCAAGATGTTCTATCTTGCAACTAAGTTCACACCAAAGAGGCTACCCAAATTCACATGTTCACACCAAGGAGGCTGTTGGTGCGCCACAACTACATTAAAATGGATGCTGCACATTCGACTTCCCAAGAGAAGACTTATTCATGTTCACAACTCCTTGACTTGCCAAAATTCAGCTTAGCCATTAAGTCCACATTAAATGGCCGATTGGGAAGGGCAACAAGCAAGGCTGTTGGCGTCACCTATGTTTAGGAATTTCCAAAAGTCTTGTTGATTATTTCAACAACCAAATCCAGCTTAATTAAGTGTAATTAAGCTAATTACATTTTGTCCATTTGGCTGGAGCTTGCTCAGCCTATAAATATTTGGCTTATTTCATTTTGTAAGGACTTTTGATCATTTTATGAACCTTATCATATTGGTGAGTGTTCAACTCCCTTTGTTCTCTCTTGACTCTATTGACTTATCAAGACTTTCTTGTGGCGTCAATCCTGTCATACTTCGAACTTATCACTTTTCCAAAGTGTGGCATTCAACTTTATATCATTGGTTCCTATCTTTCATAGATAGTGGGTCACGATTAACTTTCATCTCCATTCTTGAGCTACTACAAGATTTTGGGTCAATATTTCATATAATATTGGTTCTATCTTTAGCCTAGAAACTGAAACCTATCTTTACATCTTATACAACTAAACCTTTTCTTGTTTCCAACCAACTTGTTCTTTTACATCCTAATTCAAAAACTTCAATTCAAACTTCTTAATTTTACGATCGGGCAAAAAAGCAACTGGAATCAAATCACGAGAACGAGTTCGTATCAAGAAATTACCTCCACCAACAAATGTGAAAGGTATTTTGTAGTTTTCTTAGGCATGCGGGGTTTCATCGAATATTTATTAAAGATTTCTCAAAAATTGTAAAACCCTTATGCTCATTGCTGGAACAGAATAAAAAATTCTTCTTTGACGATGCATGTCTGGATGTATTTATTCAATGAAAGAAGTAGCTAGTAAATGCACCCATTGTCATTGCACCAGATTGGTCTCAACCTTTTAAAGTTATGTTCAATGCAAGTGACTTTATTGTGGGTGCTGTTCTAGGACAACGCAAGGGAAAAATATTGCACGCCATCTATTATGCTAGCAAAACTCTTATAGAGGCTCAAATCAATTATACCACTACCGAGAAAGAATTGTTGGTTGTAATCTTTTCTTTTGACAAGTTTTGTTCTTATCTTGTCAGTGCAAAGGTTGTCGTATTTACTGATCACTTGGCATTGAGATATCTTTTTGCAAAGCAGGATGTAAAACCAAGACTGCCATGCTGGATCTTACTGTTGCAAGAATTCGACATCGAGATACAAGACTGCAAAGGTTCAGAGAATCAAGTTACAGACCATCTGTCTCGATTGGAAGTTGGCAGCGAAGATGGAAACATACTTCAAATTGTCAATGCAGTCCCAGATGAGAAGTTATTTTTTGTAGATACAACCCCTTGGTATACGGATTTGGTTAATTATCTAGGGTGTGGAAAACTCCCATTGGGTGTCACAGGCCATAAAAAAGAAAGATTCCTTCATGAAGCAGTGAAGTATCATTAGAACGAGCCGTATTTATTTAAGGTATGCAATGACAACATCATTCAGTGTTGTGTTCCAAAAGAGGAGATGCTTTCAATCTTAAAGCACTGTCATGATTCTCCTTATGAAGGTCATTTTGGTGGCATGCAAACTGCTGCTAAGTTTCTCCAATCGAGATTCTACTGGACTTCATTATTCAAAGATGCCCATAATTTTGTAAATCAATGTGATAAGTGTCAGTGCACTGATTCTAAATCTCGACACGATGAAATGTTACAGCAACCAATTATGGAGGTTGAATTGTTCGATGTTTGGGGTATGGATTTTATGGGACCATTTCTAAGTTCATTTGGAAATCTTTATATATTAGTAGTTCTTGACTACGTCTTGAAATGGGTTGAAGTTGTTGCAATCCCAAAGGATGATGCAAAGGTATTAATTAGTGATCAGGGTACACACTTTCATTGCAACCAAGTGCAGTGGCACTGAAGAGATATGGAGTTAATCATAGAATTGCTACTACTTATCATCTGCAAACTAATGGACAAGTCGAAGTATCGAATAGACAAATTAAAAAATTTCTTAAAAAGGTTGTGAACCCTTCGAGGAAAGATTGGTCTTCTAGCCTGGATGATGCTTTACGGGCACTGTGGACAGCATACAATACTCCATTAGGAATATTGCCATATCAATTGGTTTTCAGGAAAGCTTGTCACTTGCCAGTTGAAATGGAGCATAAAGAAATGTAGGCAATTAAGCAAGTGAACATGGACTATGAAGCTACTGGAAAAAAAAGGCTGTTGGATTTCACTAAATAGAGGAGATTAGGTAAAATGCCTATGACAATGCTACAATTTACAAGGAAAAGACCAAACGATGGCATGACAGAATTATTTTGCAGCAACAATTTATCGCGGGTCAACTAGTTTTATTATTCAATTCAAGACTATAATTGCACCTGGGTAAATTGCGCTTACATTGGTCTAGACCTTTCGAAGTTGTCGAAGTATTTCCTCATAGTGCAGTTACAATTAAAGATTTACATGATGGACACCAGTTCAAATTGAATGGACAGCGATTGAAACACTACTTTGGGAATATTAATCAAAAGCAGGCAGAGACCATTAAATTGGTTGAAATTTTTAATTTTTATTGAATTTATCATTATGTGATTTTATTTTATTTTTTTGTTTTTGTTCAAGTTTGTTTTACTTTTTTTGTAGAATAATTTCGTACCATTATCGACGGACTTGGGCTTTATTGTCAACGTAGTTCGTACTATTGTATTGTCACTTATGACTCATCAAGAATGAGGGCATATCAGAAATTTTAGATCCCACTGTTTGATCAAAAGTGGCCTAGCCGTCTGATCTGTCTGAGCGGGTACAATTCTCATTGGACATATTTATTCCTGTCAGCTTTATATCCGTTCACAAGAGTCACAGCTTTCCATCTTTTTCTTTCACTTGCTATAAACCCCCTCTTCATTGTGCTGACTGTAACACATATAAAGAAGCCATTTTTATTCACTTTCTCTTCCCCAAGCTCATACCTTTGCAACTTTAAACTATCTTCACTCAAAAAAATATGGCAATAATGACAGGATCAGTCAAGAAAGCCACCAAGTTTGTTGAAGAACACTCATCCTTTAAAATTGGAGTTCGTGAATTGGAATACTCCATGCCAACAGAGAAAAAGGAGTCGGTGATCTTTTTAACGAAAGTGGCCAAGGATAGGTTTCAAGACAACATTTTGAAGCGAAACTTCCACCCAGAATAGGGCATTCTTCTTTCGCAACAGCAAGACTTAGGCAAGTAAGTCTGCAAAACCATCTCTAAGCTGAAGTGGGAGACTTTCTGCACTCATCTTGGAAGCTATTCTCCATTATTGGTACTTGAATTTTATGCTAACCTTTATAACCATGAGTTAGAGCTCATCTTTGTTCGAGAAAGCTTAATCCCATGGGATGCTAAAAAAATCAATGAGCTGTGCAACACTAAAGTGGAAGTAGATGAACACTCCGAGTTCATTGAGGATATCAAAGACGATAAAAGAGACCTATTGGTGAAGGATTTATGTGCCGAAGGAGCATTGTGGACGAGTTCACATCAAGGGAATTATATGATGCACTGACGCTTTTTAACACTCCAAAATAAAATTTGGCTTCATTTTGTCAACTGCTGGCTACAGCCCTCTACTCACAACACTATAGTCACCCTCGATAAAATGTGCCTTATACATTCAATTATCAAGGGCAAAAATATTGATGTCGGCGTAATACTCCACTAAGAAATTGCTAATTAGAAGGCAAACTGGAATTTTGGCTTTCCCATCGTTGGTGATGTTATTGTGCCAGCAGAAAAGGATCGTGCCCCATGATAATGAAGAAGTCCTAGATAATAAGGGGCCAATGAATGAAGCCTCTATTGAAAGAATGACTCGTGGAAAAGATATGTCGATAATGAAAGAGGCAAAGACAAGCAATATGAGGAAAGGCAGAATCGAGGCAGAAAGCAAGGGAACAAACCTGACTGCAGAGACATCATTGTTTCACAAAATGAAGGATATCAAAAAGTTAGCAATTCTATCAGCAATAAGCAAATTAGGCTTGTCACTAAAATAGAGGATATAGACAAATCAAAAAATCTGCTCTATGCTTATATCAAGGCTTGGAACAACTCTATTGTAGCTGCATTAAGTTAGTTAAGCCTGATCCTGCTCCTAAAATTTCCATTGTTCCCACTAATCATCCTAGATTATGAACTCTCATATGAGGATGATGAATTAGGGGCTAAGATAGATCAGTGGCATCTCTGCCAATTGTCCATGTCTCTATTGATAAGAAAGAAAAGGAATCAAGGGACATTGAAAAGTGCATGCAAAGGATTAATAGCCTAGTTGAGGGTGCTTCATTACTAGTCAAGAAGAACCTACTGTTGAGGAGGAAGTTGTTGTTGGAGAGGTGGAAGTCCTTGTTAGATATGTGAACAAGAAGGACGAGGAAGAATATGCTAATAAAGAATCTACTCAAGACATTGCCATTGCACCCGAGTTTGTACGTGGGACTACTTATAATTTAGAGCGAGATGGAGCTAGACAGGTGGAAGCTGCAGAGGAAGCAATCGATGATGCTAGGGTAGAGCCAAAACCTAAAGAGCAATCCGAGGACCATGCAAAGCCCAAAGAAAATAACAGAAAGTGCTCTAAAGACAAAAACTGCAAGAAGAATGAGAAAAAGAGGAGGAAGAAGAAACATCGTGTAGCCACATCTGTAGCTGCGAAAAACTGAGTTAATTTATTTTCAATTTTTTTAGCTGTAGTGTTCATGCATTGCATGTAACTATAATTTTTATTTTGTTAGTGCACATTGTCATTGCGTTTCTATTACCATTGTATTTTAATTTTATTGCATTGAGGGAAATGCAAACTTTAAGTTTGGGGGAATGCATATGGGGTTTGGAAATACACCCACATTTCAAAAGAATATTTAGTTTAATGAAGCATGCAAGGTTTATTTGTGATTAGTGCAAATGTGTTTGAAAATTTTTGTTACATTCGATGCTTAAGTCTGTAATCATGTGAATGATCAATAAATAAGTTGCATAAATTTGATTGAATGTTGTATCTTCAATTCTTTGATGAATGATTTAGGTTGTATTAGTAATGGATGACTAGTAGCATTCCTTAAATCTTCAATGAATCTACCTTTTACATCTGCTTATATATATAGTTATGAATAAGAGACACTTCAAAGTGGGTTTATTATGAAATGTTAAAGAGAGAACATTCCAATGCAAGCGTTAGAAAAATGAATCTGGCCAAAGGCTGTTGCTGCATGAGAGTGTATTGGCGCAATTACGTACTCCCTAGGGGTTTGTTGCACTTCATCGTTACTTCTCAGGAACAAGGGTACAATAATGCAATGATATCCATTATTCAAATAAAAGAAAGAAACATATATTTATAATCTTCATAGATACTTAGTATTGTACAATGAATGATGTATTGGTAGATAGAATTTAGGATTTGAAGCATGATGCTGGTTTTGATGAAGTTGCAATCTTATTCATTCATACTTATGTATTGTTGATACAATATTTTGTCATCTGAATGTGACTGGTTCATTGGGATTTTAGGTGATTGAAGTTGCTAGAATGATCATTTGCCTTAGTGAATTCTTGTGTAGCCTTGCTAGTTTCTATTTTACTTGAGAACAAGTAAAAACTCAAGTTTGGGGCTGTGTGATAGTACTAGAAAGAACATATGTTTTCTCCCTACATATTGGTTAATTTGCCCCTATTTAGTTATCTTTAGCACATATTTTAGCATTTTTAGTTCATTAATTTGCATTTTATATCTCAGTGGATCTTAGCCTGTTTATCCTTAATTTTGTCATGTTTTGGTACCGTTGTCGTTGCATGAGTGTTTCCAGATTGATCATAGAATTGTCGCCACACCTAACAGTGATCCGGATAAGAACAGGAATGTGTGAGCCATCCAGTCTAGTATAACCAACTTGTACGTACAGAGGTAGCATGATTGTGATGAAAGGACACCTATGCTATTTGGAAGAATATAAATATCCAGGTGAAAAGGAGAAAAAGGCAAGCTTTTTGGGGGTATTATCATCTTCAACCTATCATTTGAAGCATTTCGGCTATGACGGTTTAAGTCTCCTACGGGTGAACCAATGTGAAAAGGACGCAGATTAGCTCCTGGTAAGGAGCCCTGAGTGTAACACAAGAGGGAAAAGAGAGATTCAGGTCGAGATTGTCTAGGAATAGTATTCTCCACTTGTTTATTTTATATTTCTTTTCTATACAATGGTGATTACTTTCTTTTTCATGTTTGTACAGAAGTACACATGATTAATGGGTTAAATGTTATTTTATTCAATCTTAATTCTACTATTTAATCTTTGGTTTTGAATGTTTTTAGCATGGAAATGTTATTGCGATCACTGACAATGGAAACTGCAGTGACAGTTCAAGCTAACAAGCATGACATCGAAAGTTGCTTGAGGATTACAGGAATTTAATCCTCTTGTAGTTAATAGTGGTCCATCATCAGAAGTTGTGGTTAATGTGCGTGTTTAAGTCTTAGATTAAATATAGAAGTTAGGCTTGGTAAGGTATTCATTGCAATTTAATGCATCGACAATCACCTATCCTTTTATACCTTGTGAGCACTTAGTATTTTGTTGAATATTCACGTTGGGGATCCCAGTTTATCATTATCATATTTTATCTTATTGTTTTCAAGTTATTATTTTGAAAACTACTCTTACAATTTATCTCATTTCTATCTATTTATTGCACTGACATTGATAGACAAAAGAAAACCATCCTTGTGGGATCGATATTCGACAAACTCATATCTGTCTACTATACTTGCATCGACAGTGTACGCTTGCACATTATTGTTGTGACATTAAATAGTCAGCCAATGTACATGTTGTACACATAATGAGAACATGGTTATATTAATATATATGAATTTGATTTGTATAAAATTTAACTAAACATAATTTACCAAAATCCTTGTTATAATTATTGTAATTATAATTTACAATCGAATATTATTATAATTTTAATTTTTCGATCAACCATTATGATAATTATGGTAATTATAATCGGTTAATTATTATAATGAATTTTGATTCATATTAAAATATCAACTATTCTTGAATTAGGAAATATACAGTTTTTAAGAAAAACCTAATATATTCGAAACATATAAAATGAGGTTTAGCAGCCATAAAATAGATTCTCTCTGAAAAAGCTTAAGAGAGTTCTTGTTGTTCATTCTCACACCAGGTGGATTACATAGAGGCCGAAACTTTTTGTAATGGCTTGTAATCGACATACAATTGTGTAATCAGTTTCACAACAGTTAACTTTTGTTTTCCAGATGATTAAAGGTAATCGTTCATACCCTTCTCACCCCGATTCATTTCTTGCACCTAGATCCCTGGATGTAATCACCAGATTCATTTTTTCGCTGTGCCATGGGGTGTATCGGTGTCGTAATAATTTAGACATAGGGTGGTCATGATTTTTAACTATGAATCTTCTTAAGTTAACATTCATGCATTTGCCTAATAATCCATGGATAACTTACAATTCTTTCATGGAACTTCCTACTGTTGAGTTTTGAAGTAATCTTCTTACCATGTAAGAACTATTAATTTGATTTCTTTACTTTTTGTTTCTTTTATTTCAAGTTACTGGTATTATCGTCACTAGATGTTCCAATACCCTTTTCACCCTAATTAACTAAGTTTAGTCAGTTGGGAGTTGGCGTTATGATATTTACTTTAGCCTCATTTGTTTGTTCACCATTGTTTTCCCTAAAATGAGATTCTAAGTTATTGGAACTTGAGTGTAACTATCGAATAGCTATCAAGAATTATATTACTGTATCATGTCTTAATAAGTTAAACACAAGATTTAAAATGAATAAGCATTGGAGCAACATAAATAGGATTCACTTGCCATAGGTGGTAGATGATGATGATGATGATAATTAGAATAATTAGTTTAATAGTTTGTGTAACACCCCATACCTATAACCCACGATGGAGCAGAGTACGAGGCATTACCTAACTCGATCTCATGCACCCAAATGTTCACAAGTCACCTAGGCTCGGTCCAATTTAAAACTTTTTCAATTCCTACTTTAAACCTCTTGTAATGGGCCTACGAGCCCCTAATCACCATTGGAAACTATTCGGGATCAACCCGGGCCCTTAAACCATCTATAGAAAATTTGACTTTGAAACAAGGCACACACCCGTGTGGCCATTTCAACATGGGCGTGTTGATGGCCCGTGTGGCTCACACGGCCTAAGCAATATAAGGACATGCCCGTGTCCACTCGTGTGGAATAAATTTTAAGTGCACACCTACAAAAGTTTTCACACGGCTTGGCACACGCCCGTGTGTGTGGCCCGTGTGCAAAAACATGGACATTCTGTTTCTGACATCAGCATTCCCAAAATGCCACACGGCCAAAGCACACGCCTGTGTGCTAGGTCGTGTCTCTCACACGACTGAGACACATGGCCGTGTCTCTGCCCATGTATTTACTATCATGCATACTGACTTGAAATTTTTATGTGCAGGGGACACACGGCCGGACCACACGCCTGTAGGGTAGACCGTGTGTCACACACGGCCTAGACACACGCCTGTGTATCTGTTGGTGTGGACAAATAAGGCTTCTTTCCAAGCCTCCTTGCCACCCTTACTTACACACCCTACACAATAACCACCAAATTCAATATAAGGCCATCTCAAGAAACCAAATCATCCACAATAGACAGCATTCAATACAAATCAAAATGAACATTAGCCATCATTTGAGGCTTAATACAAAATAAGGGAGCCAACACATTTGGCCAAGTTAATATTAACACAAAACATAAGTCTAGTTCCCTATACATGCCATAATCAAAAATATAAATCCAACTATACTGAATGCTTCGATTGATAGTGTAATCGATATCTCTGACTTCCGTTGATCCTTGAGCTAGATAGGCGGCACTATAAGAAAAAGGAAAGGAGAGGGAGTAAGCATAAAGCTTAGTAAGTTGCATATAAATAATTATACAATAATACTTTATCATTCATCAACAAGTATCATAATACACAAGTGGGCATAAGCAAAACTTACTCATCAATATTCAATACACATCATATAGCATATAATGTGGCTCATATTTTATACATACCAAATAGGTACATGTATCACTCACAACACAGTTATACTTTTCTAATTAACTACAAATCAAAACTTTCACCGTTGAACCATTCGGAATGCTATCAGATATTCCATAGCTTCAAACGTGGGGTAAGGTGCCGATGCCATGTCCCAGACATGGTCTTACACTTACTATCATCTCGTAGCCGATGCATGTCCCAGACATGTCTTACACTAGCTTACGTCTCGATGCCGATGCCATGTCCTAGACATGGTCTTACGCTGGCTCTTATAACATGGCCGATGCATGTCCCAGACATGTCTTACACCAGCTCACAATAACCTCTATGTCATTGCATGAATATCCGATTTATTTTCTAGGTTCAAACCGGAACTCTACTATCTCTATTGTCATCATGCTTTCTTAATTCCACAATCAAGAAATTCATGCTATATTAAATTCAAGTACAATTCAACACATACATTAACAATGTAGTTGTATTATTTACATACAACTTACCTCAGATTACAAAATATAACGACTAGTCGATTTAGTCGATTTGCTTGGCTTTCCCTCGGTCTAGGTTTGGATTCGGTATTTCTTGATCTATAATAGAAAAATACTCTTATTTAATCACTACATAAAATTAGGCAATCGAAAATTCACTTCTTTGGTAAAATAACCATTTTGCCCCTAGACTTTGACAAAATGACCATTTTACCCCTAGGCTCGAAAATCGATTTTTATCGAATTTCTTTGAATCTTAAGCCTAGCAGAACCCCTTTTTACTCTTATGGCAACTCCAAAATCCTACTATATCACACATTTTTAATCTATTTTACAACTTATGCAAAGTGGTCTCTTTAGGTGTTTTCATGCTAACACCTTTCACAAAAGTTGTTTACATCACACCCAAGACTCATATTCTTCCATAAAATTTCAGAAAACACCGTAGATGCTCATGGAAAAACCCTAAACTTTTAATCATTTTGCAAAATATTACCCTCATTTGAAAGCTCATGCTTCAAAGTGTCCAAAAATGTAAAAATCTTCAAGAAACTCATTAAAATCACTTGTGAGTGCTTCAAGTTGCTGAAAAATTTCAAGCTTTCAAACCCTTAATTTTGTTGAAAATTTGGTGGAGAAGAAGATGGGAAAAAAGATGATATCTTTTCCCTTTATTATATTTTAATCTATTCAAAATTGGTCACCAACTCACCCAGTTTTGACAAATTTGTCTCCTCTTTGACTCTATGGCTGGCTATGCCTTCTTCCAAGGGTTTATTTTCCTTTTAAAGACCCCTAATTTTGGTTCTCTAACTATTTAACACCCTTAGCTATCAATACAAGACTTTTACACTTTATGCGATCCAGTCCTTTTTCACAATTGGGCTAATAAATGCTAAAATTAATCCATCAAAAATTTCATGCACTCTTATAAACATGGCATAACATCAATTTAATAATAAAATAGTTTATCAAACTCTGGATTTGTTGTCCCGAGACCACTATTTTGACTAGCCCCAAATTCAAGCTGTTACAATTCTCCCCCTTAGGGATTTTCGTCCTCGAAAATCTTACCAGTGAATAAGTTCGGGTACTGATCTCTCATAGTCTCCTCGGGTTCCCATGTGGCTTCCTCGAATCCAAGTCTATGCCACAAAAATTTCACGAGTGCAATACTTTTATTCCTCAACTGTTTAATTTCTTAAGCTAAAATCTTGAATGGCTCTTCGCCATAAGTATTGTCCAAATAAATCTCAACCTCTTTTGGCGCAATCACATGTGAAGGGTTTGATCTATACCGTCGTAGCATGGATACATGAAACACGTCGTGAATCGTTTCCAATTTTGGTGGTAAAGCCAAATGATAGGCAACCGGTCCTACTCTTTCAATAACCCCATAAGGTCCTATGAAACGAGGACTGAACTTACCCCTTCTGCCAAATCTAAAAACTTTTCTCCACAAGGATACTTTCAAAAACACTCGATCACTGACTTGAAATTCGATCTCATTCCGTTTCAAATCCGCATAGGATTTCTTCCTATCCGAGGCATCCTTTAAATAGTTACAAATCACTCTAACTTTCTCTTCGGTCTCTTTGATTAAATCGACTCTGTGAACCTGGCTCTCTCTAAGTTCTGTCCAATATAAGGGCGTTCGACACTTTCGTCCATACAAAGCCTCATAAGGAGCCATCTTCAAACTTGTCTGATAACAGTTGTTGTAGGCGAATTCAACCAATGGCAAATACCTTTTCCAACTGCCTTGAAACTCAAGAACACAACACCGTAACATGTCTTCTAAAATTTGAATCACCCTTTCCGACTGACCGTGTGTCTATGGGTGAAAAGCTGTACTAAAACTCAACCTTGTTCCCAAAGCCTCTTGTAACTTTTTCCAAAACCTCGAGGTAAATCTCGGGTCCCAATCTAAAATAATCGATAATGACACTCCAAGATGCCTCACGATTTCAGATACATACAAAACCTCGAGGTAAATCTCGCATTGGGTATTATAAATCACTAATAAATAAGTTTAGGAACAAATATTGTGATTTATTCGCAAAGCAGGTTAAACGGAGAAAGAAAGTTAATAACATATATGTATATTTATTTCTAAACAAGTCTTCCCTTGTGTTTTATAACTGTTGATCATTGCCTTCAGTAGTAAATTGTGTTAAAACTACACTGAAAAATTCTTGAGGTAGAAGTTCTACCCTCATTAACTCTTATATGCATAAATCAAAAGGTAATTTTCGACTATAAATGTGAACTATGTTAGAGATTAAAGAGTGCTTGAAGCAGCAGCTTGCAAACTATTACCATGCTAATGAAGCCTAAGTAGTTGGCTTTGTAAGTTGAAGATGAATCTTCCATTTATTCTGCATTCTATGTACTATCAAGTCAATAACAACTTAAAAAATGTCAAGAATTAAGGCCGTCAAACAAATAGCAACATAATTTTCCAATAAACATTACCACTTTCCAATGTCCTTGTCTTAAATTGGGCAAAGCATTACCTTACCATTGAAATTCAATTTCTTTTTCGAACTCATTTTTTTTGGATAAATGATAAAATCCATTAGTCCAAGAAAGGAACTAAAATGCTACAAAAGAACAAGATCACTGTATAGTAACTATACTATAAGTTAAAAAAACAAAATAACCAATGATATCCCAAGAAGCACAGTCTGAAGCATTAATAGGGTCAGTCTATTGATTAGTTTTCCTCTTAAACGAGCCTACACAAGCTCTTTGATATGCACCATGGTAGCACCATCAGTTAAGAATGATGCTCCAAAATATCTCTTGTTCCTTTGTCTCCAAATCACACACAAATATGCATTCCAAGCAAGCTTAAGTATAGCAAAAAGCAAGGACCTTCCTTTAAGTTTCAATATCGTCCAATCTAACTCTTGCCTCCAAGTTCCCACAACCCTATGAATGGAGCAAAACAAAACCGAGTGCCACACCTTCCTTGAAAAACTGCACTCAAAGAAAATGTGATCATACATCTCTGCAACATCCATACAGAAAAAGAAACAAGTATTATGATTGAACCTCAGAAATTACATTAATGATGTGCCAAATTATTTGTTTATTTGAAAAATAGAGGGTTGAGTTTGAAAACGTAAAAAAAATATCTAAGATCAACAATTTTATTCTCTTCGAAAAATACTTAGTAAAATATATTTATTTTAAAAAGAAAAGCATCATTTATTTGTAATGTTCTTTGAAAATATTTAAAAAAAATGATCTTATATTATAATTATAAAAATGATTTTTATAAAGAAGCTTGCAGCGGATTTTGATAAAACTATTTAGAAAATTTATGAAATGTTATTTCGTTTAAAATTTAACAAAACATAGTTAATTTAGAAAAATGACATTATAAAAAATACTTAAAATCCCATAATTTTGCATGCATGCATGATAGCTTTAATGTCATAAAAATATAAATAACTAACCAAAAATAAAGGTAAAGTCCAAAGTCCAAAAGTCCACAAAATAACAACCTAAAATCGAATAATTATCCATGTTGTAAAATTTTCTGAGAGGCTCCATTGAGTGCTGAATCCAAGTCTTATGTTTGAGTGTTACCTGAGAGATTGAAACACTAATCGGGTAAACTTTTTGAGCGTAGTGTGAGATTAACACAAACTAATTCACAATATAAAACATATATGTTACAAAGTCATAAAATCCCATATCTTAATATTTCATAAGCATATTATGCATGATCATGTCAATGCATAATTTGTAAAACGATGCAGATTTTAGGAAAACGATCCTACTCATCTCCGCTACACGTCAAAATCAAGTTTTCCCAGAACTTGTCCAACCAACACACCAAATTGTGAACAGGGTCATAGTAATGTAGATAAACTGCCATGTAACACCCTCTAGCCCATATCCGTCGCCGGATTAAGGCTACAGAGTATTACCGGAGCACAATACCATATATTGAACATTTTACTTCCATATAAAATTCACAAAGTAAAACATAGCAATACCAACCAAAAACATACATATGGTTCCTTTTACGAGCTCTCGAATCCCTAAAAAGACATTAGAAACAATTGGGACTAAATCGAAATCATAAGAAATTTTTTAGAAGAAGGCAAAAATTTTCAAATTGCAGGTGTCACACGACCATATGGCTAGGCCATGTGGGCATTTGAAAAAGGGACACAGAGTCGTGTCCCAACATGTGTCCATACTAGTGTAACTCACTGACTTGGATTACAGGGCCAAGCCACATGCCCGTGTTCTAGGTCATGTACCCTTTGAAATAATCCCACACACCCGTGTGCCAAGCTTTGTGCTAGGCCATGTAACAACCTGACTTGCAACCTTGGAAAGCTACAGGGAACACACGACCTTGTCGCGTGGCTGTGTGTCACACATGTTGAGACACACACCCGTGTCTCTGCCTGTGTGGATGAAAATAGTCCACTTTCAAGACATTTTTCTCACCCAACCTCCCATCTCATACACAAGCCAATTACACCTAAAATCAAGCATCCAAAACACACTTAACATATGCAAAAGCAAGCTTAAACAACCTAGGAACTAACCATTCAACCAATATGCCAAAATGGCAACTCAATTTTAACAAATCAATTTTACTTAAACACTTAACCATTTCATTCCACATCTAAACTACTAATTGGATCATCCCAATGTTATATTTGCCACAGTGTTAATAAACCAAATATGCATACATAATCAATACAAAATAGCCATATTCAAAACTAACCTATACCATACTAAATTGACCAAAAGATGATCACTTTCAAACTACCAAATCAAGCCATTAGCAACATTATGGACTATCCCCTTTTACACTGCAACACCCCTTACCTGTATTCACGGTAAGAATAGGGTTACGAGGTATTACAGATCAAAACATATCACTCATCATACATAACTCATACATTTAAGCATCCATATTCAAAAACCATTTAACACAATCACATTGTCTCTTATAAGGGCCTACGAGGCCCAAAACATGCTTTAGAATTGGTTCGGGACTAAACCAATAACATATGAAAATTTTGGAAACTTAGAAAAATTTCAAACATACAAGGGTCACACGCCTGTGTGCCTTACATGACTTCAGACACACCCATGTCACAAGCTGTGTGAAAATAGGGCATACATACTGACTTGGGTCACACGGCCAACCACACGCCTGTGTGCCCTTTGAAGTGGCCACACACACCCATGTGCCAGGCCGTGTACTAGGCTGTGCCAATCCTATAGGGTATATTGACTTATGCAACACGGCCAAGTCACATGCCTATGTGCTAGGCCATATGCCATTTAGGGGGTATACTGACTTGTGCCGCACAGCCAGTCACACGCCTGTGTGTGAGGCCGTGTAGAGCATACTGACTTCAATTCAATTTCATCACTAGGGGACATACGGCAATGGAGCATGACCGTGTGTCGCACATGGCTGAGGCAAATGCCCGTGTCCCGTAGCCAAATCAAGGTAACTCCTCTCTAAAATACCTATACCATGGCCCGTAGCCAAATTAAGGTATCATTCGCACCCGAAGTGCTGATATCATGGCCTGAAGCCAACACAATAACCTAATGACATGTCACTAGCATCCTAAACTATTCCTAAGGTTCAATTGGGAAGTTTTACTTGTCCTATTTCATCGTCGAACACATCCGTAGAGTCCTATTTCATCGTTGAACACAATAACCTTGCTTTTCCCCGATCTAAATCTGAATTCTTTCTTTCTTGATCTATATGAATTCAAAATTAACTCATTTATTCATTGATTCATTCAATTCAATCCACAAGCACATATTTAGGCATTTTTACAATTTAGCCCCTAAATTTCCCAATTTTATAATTTAGTCCTTATCACATAAAAACACAAATTACACAATTTCTTTTTAAATTCATGATTGTCGAATTTCCATAGGGTCCTTAACAGCCCTAGACTTTCATTTATTTCACATTTCAACCCCTCAATTTACACTTTTCACAATTAAATCCCTAAAATGGATTTTTACCTAAAATCACTTTACAAAACATTTAAATCTATCAAAAAATAGCCATTTTCCATTATCAAACATTCAAAAGCTCAAATATTCACCAATGGCACTTCACGAAATCATGAACAAATTTGAAAATTAAGGCACGGGCTAGCTAGAATACAAAGCAACGATCTCAAAAATATAAAAATCATCAAAAACCAAGTTAAAACCGTACCTTAATCAAGCTAGGAATGTGCCAAAAATTAAAAAGCTTCAAACCCTTTCTTTTTCCTTTAATATTCTATTGCAAGATTATAAAATTAGCAAAATTTTCCTTTTGTTTTATTAGTAATAACCTTATTAACCAAATTACTAAACTAACCTTATTATAAATCATTTAATATCATCCATTCAGTGTACATATAAGTACACTAATAATTAAAATAGTCTAATTACCATTTAACGCCATCATATTTAAAAGCCAAAGCTATTTGACACTTTTAACAAGTAGAATGCAACTTTTGCATTTTACGCGATTAAGTTATTTTTCTCAAATTGATCAATTAAATGATAAAATTATTTCACGAAAATTTCACACATCCATACTTTCATTCTGTAAATATCAAAAATAATATTAAATTAATTTTTTGACCTCGAAATTGTGGTTCTGAAACCACTATTTTGATTTAACAAAAAATGGGCTGTTACAACTCTCCCCCTTAGGGATTTTCGTCCCTGAAAATCTTACCAGTGAATAGGTTAGGGTATTGTTTTCTCATAGCATCCTCGGGTTCCCACGTAGCTTCTTCAACCCCGTGTCGATGCCATAATACTTTCACTAATGTAATTTTCTTATTTCTCATCTCTTTGATCTCACAAGATAAAATTCAAATCGGTTCTTTAGCATATGACATATTAAACTGAATTTCAATCTCAGTCGGAGAAATGACATGTTAAAGATCGGATCGGTATCGTTGAAGCATCGATACATGAAACACATTATGTATTTTCTCTAACTCAGACGATAAAGATTGTCGATATGCCACTGGCCCAACTCACTCGGTAATCTTATACGGTCTAATGAATCGTGGACTCAATATTCCTTTCCGACCAAACCGCAATATCTATTTCCACAGTGCCACTTTCAAAAACACTCTACCCTCGATCTAAAACTAAATATCATTTCATTTCAAGTCTAAATATGATTTTGTCGATCCGAAGCTGCTTTCAGACTATCGTAAATTACTTTTACTTTTTCTTCAGTCCCTCTGATCAGATCAACTCCGTGAATCTTATTTTTGCTGAGTTCACTCCTATATAACTGTGTTTGACATTTACGACTGTATAGAGCTTTGTACAGTGCCATCTTTATACTCTATTGAAAGCTATTATTGTAAGCAAATTCAATTAGCGGTAGATATTTCTCCTAGCTACCTTCAAACTCAAGAATGCAACAATACAACATATCTTCAAGTATCTAAATAACTCGCTCAGATTAACCATCCATTTGTGGGTGAAACGTAGTGCTAAAATGTAGCTTTGTACCTAAAGCTGCTTGCAGTTTCTTCCCAAATCGCAAACTAAACCTTGGATCTCTATTCGAAACAATAAATAGTGGCACTCTGTGCAATCGAACAATCTCTGAGATATACAACTCAGCCAATTTATCAAGTGAATAATCCGTACGTTCAGGAATGAAATGAGTCAATTTTGTCAATCTGTCAACAATAACCCAGATTGCATCTTTCTTTTTTGGAGATATGATACAAAATCCATTTTTACTCGATCCCACTTCCACTCGGGAACCATAATAGGTTGTAATAAACGTGACAGCACTTGATGCTCAGCTTTGACTTGCTGACATATCAAACATTTTGAAACAAATTCTGAGATATCTCATTTCATGCCATGCCACCAATAAAACTATTTCAAATCATTATACATTTTCGTACTTCTTGGATGCACTGATAAACAACTGTTGTGTGATTCGTTTAGAATCTTCTGAATAAGCTCAGAATTTCTTGGTACACATATCCTATCATGAAACATTAAACAGTCATTAGACCCTATTCAAAACTTGGATTCAGAAGTCGACTCACACAGAGCTTGTTTTGCTTGCAATTCATTATCAATTTTTTTAGCCCCACAAATCTGCTATAGAAATAATGGTCTCACTTTCAATTGGCTACTATCAAACCATCATTAGACAACGCTAATTGTGTGTTCAAAGCACGTAAAGCAAATAAGGACTTTCGACTCAACGTATCAGCAACTATATTTTCTTTCCCCGGATAATTGTCAATTACCAATTCATAGTCTTTTAGCAATTCTAACCATCTCCACTGTCACAAGTTCAAATGTCTCTGAGTTATCAAATATTTCAAGTTTTTATTGTCAGTGTAAATATGGCATTTCTCACCAAACAAGTAGTGATGCCAAATTTTCAATGCAAACACTATTGCCGCCAATTCTAGATCATGCGTCAGATAATTCTTTTCGTGAGGCTTCAACTGTCTCGAGGCATATGCTACAACTTTGCCTTCCTACATCAAAACACAACCCAGGGCATTTAATGATGCATCACTAAAAACTATGAATTCTTTACCCGACTCAGGCTGAACTAATAC
Organism: Gossypium hirsutum; assembly: GCF_007990345.1. Lineage (NCBI taxonomy): Eukaryota > Viridiplantae > Streptophyta > Magnoliopsida > Malvales > Malvaceae > Gossypium > Gossypium hirsutum. The sequence continues at coordinate 64,061,995 of NC_053429.1, read as the reverse complement.
TGGAGCCTCTGTCAATAATGCTTTCAACTATTTAAAACTCTGCTGACACTTTTCTAACCACTCAAATCTAACATCTTTTTGAAGCAATCGCGTCATCGAAGTTGGAATCATCGAGAAGCCTTTAACAAATCGTCTATAATAGCCGGCTAGTCCCAGAAAACTATGGACTTCGGTTACATTTCTCAGAGGCTTCCAATCTATAATCGCAGAAATTTTGCTCGGGTTTACTCGAACACCTGCGGCTGAAATTATATGTCCTAGAAAACCAATCTCTTTTAGTCAAAATTCACATTTGCTAAACTTTGTAAATAGCTGTTTATCTCTCAAAATTTGTAATACGATTCGTAAATGCTCAGCATGCTCAGATTCATCATGGGATTAAATCAAAATATCATCAATAAACACAACTACAAATCAATCTAAGTACGGCCTAAAAATCTAGTTCATCAAATCCATAAAAACAACAGGTGCATTCATTAGTCCGAAAGGCATTACAAGAATTTCGTAGCATTCGTACCTTGTTCTAAATGTAGTCTTTGGCACATCGAGTCTTTCACTTGCAACTTGTAATAATCCGATCTCAAATCAATTTTCGAAAACATCGTTGCCCCTTTTAACTGATCAAACAAATCATCAATCTATGATAAAGGGTATTTGTTCCTTATAGTCACTTTATTCAGCTGCCTGTAGTCAATACACATTCTCATCGTGCCATCTTTCTTTTTCACAAATATAACATCAGTGCACCCCAGGGAGAGAAACTCAGTCTAGCAAAACCTCTGTCTGTCAACTCTTGCAACTGAGCTTTCAATTCTTTTAACTCTATCAGGGCCATTTTGTACGGAGCTATCGATATTGGCGTTGTCCCCGATACTAATTCAATACCAAATTCAACTTCTCTGATAGGTGGTAAACCTGGTAACTCTTCAGGAAATACATCTGGATACTCACACACAATTGGTACTGATTCAATCTTTGTTTCTGTTACTTTCGTATCAAGTAATAAGCAAGGTAAGCTTCACACACCTTTCTCACAAATCTCTGAGCTAACATAAATGAGATCACAACTGGCAAACTATTCAGATCATCAGATTCAATTCTAAGAGTCTCATTATTCAGACACTTCAGTTCAATTGTCTTTTGTCTACAATTCACTATAGCACCATGCATCGTTAGCTAATCCATACCCAAAATCACATCAAATTCATCGAATGGAAACAACATCAGATTAGCCGAAAAATAGAAATTCTGATGCATTAATGGACAATTCTTGTAGACTTTATCAACCAAAACACATTTGCCTAAGGGGTTCGATACTCTAATCACAAATTCAGTAGACTCTACAGGCACAGTCTTACTAAATACTAAATTCATGCATATATAAGAATGAGTTGATCCTGGATCTATCAATGCAATCACATTAGTATCATAGAGAGTGAAAGTGTCGGTGATAACATCTGGTGATGATGCCTCCTCCCGTGCACGAATAACATAAGCTCGGGTAGGTGCTCTTGCCTCAAATCTAACAGCAGAATCTATCATAACACGTCTGTTACCATTTGTATTGCCAGTGTTTGGGGGTGGTCTCCCTCTAGTAGCCATATTACTCGGTCTCACATTCTAAACTTTTTCTTTTTCATTAGGTTTAAGGCAATTCCGGATGATATGATCTAACGAACCACATTTATAACAAGCTTTATTGTTATTATTCCAACATTCTCTGAAATGTCGTCTTCCACATTGCTCACATTCGGGTTTGTTATCTCTCACACCGCCAACACTCGCTACTGATATCGTTTGAGCTTTAGAACCTGAGTATTGTTTTCTACGATCTCTGTTCAAATATTCATTTGAAGCATTTGGGCGAGCGTACAAATCTCTAGATTTCTTTGGTGAAGATTGATATGGTTTACTCATTGATCTTTTTCTCGAGTCTCTAGCTTTTGAATCTGCTTTTCTCTTTTCTTTGCTAAGATCCTTGGCTTTACAAGCCCTTTCAACCAGAATGACAAATTCCTTCCATTCAAGAATTCTGATTAATAGTTTTATATCCTCATTTTGCCCGTCAATGAACCGTTTACACATAATCTACTCAGTAGACACATACTCTCGAGAATACTTGTAACACCCCTACCCATATCCATCGTCGGATTAGGGTTACGAGGTATTACCGAACAGGACATAGTTTTCAAACATTCACAAATTTATACATGTGATATTCGCATTACATTAATCATATGACTAATTAAAAATTAAACACACCTTAAAAATCATGATACAAAATACAATTCATAAATCAAGTCAGGTATGATATACTTTTAAATATAAACACGTTCAAATATACACATATAATAAGCTGAATACATCTTGAACAATAATGTACCCCCATAATCTACCTTAACATAGATTCATAAAGCTCATATCTATTTAGCAAATTCATATATAAGTATTTTAATAATAATTAGCAAAAGTTACTATTCATTTGGTCAATTCTCATTTTATTATCCGAATATACACATACCTATTACCATTTCTCTTCCAACTTTATTTCATTACTAAACAAATATGCAATCACACATGGAAGCATATATAAACATACTATAATTTACATTTTATAAATGCATCATTCATATATATATTACCTTAACCTTAATAAAATAACCAAATCAAGTCATTAATGACATAAACATATGCTCATTGATCCTACCTATTACTAGTCAAATATAAACATGCATTATACTTGACTTATCATTTAATCATACCACCGAATCTCAAATCATATAAATCAACCAATCAATCTTAATATAAATTAAAAGTGCCAAATCAATACATGTTTATTTCACCTATTTGTAATGTACCGAAATGTCATACCCAAAATCAATCTGTTCAATACATGTTTGACTATAATAATTAAATCAATACATTAACACAAGTAGCTCTCATGAACCAAGTTTATTAAATTAAAATCCATCTTCAAAACATATTTAATATATCAAATCATTACATTATATAAATAAATACTTCTAAACATAACATAAATTATAATTTAATAAAAACATACACAACCATTAACTTAGCCATTTCAAACCATACTTCATATATACATATCAAAAGCATTTTTATAACTAAGTTTCAAATTATCTATCTCTAGCCATACCTATTGGTCAAATTTTAACAATGATACAAGCATCACTTAACCCATTTAACGTATACCAAATATCTAATATATATCCAAATTTTAACTCGTTTCCAAGCCAAATTATAAATCTATACATAACATCAAGCATAACTTTATAATCATCTATTCAATTAAGCTATCTTTATAACCAAACATCACAAGCATGATCATTATAAAACATACCTTTAAAATGAGTTAAACACAACCAGATATACTCAACCATATATATACTCCGAAATCAAACATATCACAAACCAGCCTATACATGCCATGTGACATCCCTAATTTGACCCTAGTCGGGAAGTGGTTTCGAGACCACAAAACTGAGTCACACATAATTGATTGTTAAATTTCATGTCTATTTTATGTTACAATTTATGTGTGAAATTTTGATGCTTTGATTTTGTCAATTGAATGCGAATTTAATCAAAAGGGCTTATGTGAGAAACATTGAAAATGTGTTGGTTAAGTTTTAAAATGGCCAAATTGTTGCATGGATTAAATATGGGGACTTACATGTCAAAGTCCCCATTTTTCATGATAATGGCCGACCATGATGGTTTTAGGTGAGAAAATATGTATTTTATTTGTTGTAATGATGGCTACTAAATGATATTATATACATTTTGTTAAAGAATTAAATAAAGACTTATAAAATATGAAATAAAGTTTTTATAATGGAAAAAAAACGAGATGAAAACAAAGTTTTATCCATTCTTTCTCTTAATAGCCGATTCTTAGGATCAAAGAAGAACAAAAGGGGGCCCTTAGACGTATGGCAATTATATTAGCAATTGGAGGTATGTTTGGCTTAATTTCTTGATAATTTTGGTAAAGTTGAGTTGTTAAATAGATTTTGAAGTTAGCCCATGCATTTATTTTTGAATTTATGAAGAATGATACATTCGACTATGCTTTGATGTGCTTGGATTGTTGTTCATTGAGTAAGTGATTGAGGAATGGTTAGAAGAATTTGAATGCTAAACTAGTTGATTTGTTTATAATGTCCGATTATGATCATTTATAGAGATGTGAATGAATTGTTGTTATGTGAATAAATATTTATTTGATGATATATATATGTATTCGGCAATGGGATAAAATGTGTATTAAGGTAAGTTTCATAGTGATTATGCTTGTGATGTTGGGTTAATATTCGGCATTGAGTAATGTGGGGTAAGGTGATTAACCGGCTATGAAATTAGCTAAATTGAATAGGTATGTTTAATGATATGCTTAGTGTAATGTATAATCTTATAACTCGGTTTGGTATTGAGATAAAGGTTAGATGTATGATTGGATTTTGGTATGTGTTAAATTGGTTAATCAAAGATTTAATATGACGAAATGTTAATGAATAACATAATTGGTTTGAACCTTAAATAGTTGAAATAAAGCTTGCCGATTATGATTAAATGTTTCAATTGTAATGGTCATATATAGGTATATATATATGCCTTATGTATGTACCATGTACACATAAGGACATTCGGCAATATGATTAAATTCATGTATAAGAAAGCATGATAAATTAAGTGACTTTTTGCTTGTGAATGTGAATTAGATATAAATTAAATAAGCATGAAATCGAGTCATGGCATGTTTTATTAAATATGATACATATTGAAATCTATTGTTTTAGATATAGATTAAATGATATGTGATTGCCAAATGTGATTGTTAAGTGAATAATATTAGTTAAGTACTTAAGAAAATCTATTGTTTTACTTAAGCTTAAGAGCAAAGAGGATCAAAGTCAGATAGGGGAAAAGAGAAAGTAAACGAATAGCCATGGATATCTAGTCGTCGACCACTTCTGAGGTAAGTTTTAAGTGATTAAACGTTGAGTAAATTCAATCATAATAGGACATAATGAGTAGATTTAATAAGATGTGATGTGGCCATGATATGTTTTAAACTCAAATGGTAAGTACATAAGTGTTTGGACTTGGAAATTTAAGAGCAAATTGTAATAATTTGCTTAGTACAGCAATAGTAACGTGATTTTAGAAAATCACCATAAATTGTTGATGTGGAATTATAGGCTGAATAAAATATGTAATCAAAGCTTAATTAGTCTAGTTTCTTATAAAAGAAATCGTGTAAGCAAAGGAATTTCTTATAAAGAGATATTTAAAGTTGTGTGAGACAATGTCAGAATGACTCCGAAATCCCCTGTTTTTTTTAGAAAATCATTATAAATCACACAAAAAAATTGTTATAAGATAAAATTTATATGCTTAGACTCCTTAATGAGTCTAGTTTAAACAAGAACATATTTTGAATTCTGTACAATAAGAAAGTTGATTCGTAGTGAAGAGTGGTCAGTATAGTCAAATAGTGAAATAGGGGAAACTTTAAGAAAAATTATGGTATTGATTGGTCAAACCAAAAATTCTGAAAATTTTATGGATAGAAGATATATGAGTCTGTTTTCAGGGAAAATTAACAGCACTTCATTTGGAGTTTTGTAGCTCTAGTTACAAATAATTTAATGACTATTGCTCAGGAAAATAGCTTGTAGTGAATATGTGATTTTGTTGTAAACATTGATGAAACTAATTGAGTTGCTTATAAGCTATTGCTGAAATTGATGAACAAGATAAATATATATATGTGTGGTAAAGCCGAATGGCTAGTGTGAAATATGTATGAGATATGTATATGTGGTAAAGCCGAATGGCTAATGTGAAATATGTATGAGATGTGTATATATTGTGGCCGAATGACCAAATGTGAAAGGTGTGCATATTTAGATATTTGATGAGACAAATGAATTACAAATATGACAGTCGATGTGAATGTTGTAACATGTGATTAAATGTACATGAAACTTGGAAATATATTCCGGTTAAGACCCGATGGCTACGTGTGGGGATTATTCGAGCTAAAGGTCTCGCTGAAGATTTGAGTAAAGCATAAGATTATACGACTTCACAGTAACAATTGGTAATAAATACGTTCAATGCGTTAAGTTGGTCAGGTATGTATTTTGAGATTATATTTAAGCTTGATTTGGATTAAATCACAAGGTTGTTATGTGATGCATCTGTGAGTAAAGCAATAAGACTGTTCTATGATTATTGTGCATTTGGTCAATGTGAAAAGTTAGGTGAAAATATGTAATGTACCTATGTTTATAAGAGATCACTATCAAGTGAGAATTTATCTGCTTATTGTGTATTACGTAATTGTGTATATTCGGCCAAAAATGGTAGTATACCTAGAAAGAGGTTATATGAGAATTCATAAGATCGACTTTTAATTTGGTTGGTCAGGTATGTGATAAATACTTGTACATGTTAGACCCATCAGAATTAAATCATGATTGTAAAGTGAAAAGCAAATATGAAAATGCCATATGAATATGTGAGTATTCGGTTATGGAGAAATACTATAGGATATTGGGGGATATACATTTTGATTTGTCCGATGAGGACAACTATAGATATGAAATGAAATGTTATATGTGAATCAAATAAACAAATTGGTTATATTTGAGTTCACTGGTTTTAAATTGCTTAAGACTTACTAAGCTTACAAAAGCTTACTCTGTTGTTATGTTTCTCTGTTTTATAGATTGTTGATTTTGGCCTTTTTGCTCGAGGATCGTCAGCAACTTGTCACACTATCACTATCCACTATTTGGTACTGCTATGTTTTGGATTATCTTATGGCATGTATAGAATAGACTAGTAGTGGGAGGATCTTTTGGTTAATGTATATAAGCCATGCGAATATGACATCTTTTGAATGTTTAGTTTTATAAGTTTTAAATTTTATCCCTGGTTGTGTCAAGCAATTATCCAATTGAATGATCTTTACTCCAAGAAAATGTTCAAAATTTTACTGATCTGGCATTAGTTACAAGTCTGGTAATGCCCCTCACCTATTCCTGTGACGGTTACGGGATAGGGGTGTTTCATGCCATAGGTTAAAGTTCAACTTTATATAAGTACCAAAAGAAAACGATAGTGTGATAGACTTTGCTGACGATACCTGAGCCCGTAACTAGCTTCCAAAATTTATGAAATAGAAAATAAACATACACACAGTAAGCTATCAAAGCATAGTAAGTCGTAAGCAAATAAAACATTTAATAACATAATCAACTCAGTTAACCAAACCAATTTATGCAATTATAATCACTTATAATTTCAAGCTTATAATTTTATATATAACACATACTTTCATAAACGACTTAACATAGCCAAATATACACTTGTATATACATTACTAATACATTCTCCGATTTCAAAGTCATGTTGACATATATATCCGATTATTCACATGTATTCATCTAAACATACTCATAGATCAAGCTTTTAAATCACACACTTATACCTATCAATAGGATTGAATATGTATTTCATATTCACGCATATACTTATAATAACATTTTGAATTATTTTTATTACATATAAATTAACTAATTTACCTTATTGTCAAATAGGTAACCAAACATCACATACCTGATCGTTTTAGCTCATTAACCACATTCGTTCATAATTTATCATTGCTCATTGAACCATTCGAAATCGAATAGGATACTCAAATAATCATACATATCATAAAATGCCAACGTCCCAAATGTGGTCTTACATGTAATCACATATTGATGCCACTGTCCTAGACAGGGTCTTACACGAATCACATATACGATGCCAATGTCCAAGACATTGTCTTGCACGCAATCACATATCGTAAATCCTATGTCATGACATATGTATCCTAGCAATTCCTAAGGTTTGTACGGGGCTTTTCGGACATCATAACTCGATTGAATCGAACTTGAATACATTATTTCTATGCATAATCACATTCGGTAATCTCAATTTTAAATCCATAATATTCAAATCAGCAGGTTAATTTACATTCAAAATTAACAACGTTTATTTGCTTATAGACTTACCTCACATATTTGCGAACGATATAAAATGGCAATTCAACTATTTTTGTTTTCCCCCGATCCAAGTCCGATTTCTTTGGTTCTTGATCTAAATATATTCAAAATAAAATAATTCAATATAATTTCATTCAATTTAGTCCAAAAACACATATATGGGAAAATTACCATTTTGCCCTTAATATTTTATACTTTTTACAATTTAGTCCAAATTGCACAAAACACAAAATATACAAAATTTGACCACACTATGCCTAGACCGAGTCTTCCTTATACTCATAAAAAACCATACATTTCTTTTATTTCACATTTTAGTCCCTCAATTTATAATTTTTACAATTTAGCCCTAACTACTCGAATTCATCAAAAATTTCAATACAAAACATATTAATCCAAAACATATATTTCATAATTCATCATCAAACATCATAAAACTCAAATATTCATCAATGGCATAACTCAAAATATTCATCAAAATCAGAAATTCTAGCATGGGTCAGATAGTATTCGAAGCAACGATCTCAAAAACGTAGAAATTATAAAAAATCGAGCTAGATTCGTACATTGATTGAGCTTAGAATCAACTGAACCCTAGCTTCATTTCTTTTCCTTTGATATTTTGTTATTTCGGCAATGAGAGAAAGTATGATCACTAATGTCTGTTTTGTTTTTATGATATGTTTTATATTATAAACATATTATCACATAATTTACCATTTTAACCTTGTTTTAAATCATTCATATTTCACCTTCCTATGACCAAATGTGCCGATGCAAACATCCAACGGTGTAATTGCATTATAAATGCCTCCATTAATAAAGACAACAACAATTAAGTACTTTCACATTTAACCACCAAATTTTTATTTTACACGATTAAGTCCTTTATTTAATCGAATATTCAAACGATAAAATTAAAGCACGAAATTTTCACAGATATAAATTCACACAAAGTAAACATAGAAAATAAATTTTTTAATTATTTTTCTGACTCGAATTCATTGTCCCGAAACCACCATTTCAATTAGGGTCTAAATCGGGCTGTAACAACTCTCCCCCTTAGGGATTTTCATCCCCAAAAATCTTACCGGTGAATAGATTTGGATAGCGTTCTCTTATTGCATCTTCTGGCTCCCACGTTGCTTTTTCAACTTCGTGTTTATGCCATAGTTCTTTAACCAACAGAATTTTCTTATTTCGCAACTCTTTAATCTCATGAGCCAAAATGCAAATCGGTTCTTCCTGAGATGTCATACCGGACCTATTTCAATCTCAAACAGACTAATCACATGTGAAGGATCAGATCGATATCTATGAAGCATCGAAACATGGAATACATTGTGGATCTTTTCTAACTCAGGTGGCAACAACAGTCTGTAAACAATTGGCCCGATGCATTCTATTACCTCATACGGCCCAATAAAACTTGGACTTAATTTGCCTTTGTGACCAAATCTGAGTATCTTCTTCCACGGTGAGACTTTCAAAAAGACTTTATCTCTGATCTGAAACTCTATATCTTTACATTTCAAGTCCGCATATGATTTCTGATGATCTGATGTTGCTTTCAGACTTTCACGGATCACTTTCACTTTCTGATCAATTTCTATGATAAAATCAACTGCGTGTATCTTGTTTTCACTGAGTTCAGTCCAAGACAATGGTGTACGACATTTACGGCGGTATAAAGCCTCGTAATGAGCCATTTTGATACTCGATTGAAAACTATTATTGTACGTAAATTCAATCAGAGGTAGGTATCATTCCCACGTACCTTCAAACTCGAGAATGCAACATCTCAACATATCCTCAAGTATCTGAATGATTCGCTCGGACTGACCATCTGCCTGGGGATGAAAAGTAGTGCTAAAATGAAATTTAGTACCTAATGCATCTTGCAGTTTCTTCCAAAATTGTGATGTAAACCTCGGAACTCTATTAGACACAATAGAAATAGGTATTCCGTGTAGTCTCACAATCTGAGAAACATATAACTCAGCAAGTTTATTGAGAGAATAATCTGTACGAACCGGAACAAAGCGAGCCGATTTGTCCATCTATCTACAATAATCTAGATTGCATCTTTCCTTCTCAGTGTCAACGGTAAACTAGATACAAAATCCATAAATTTATTTTATTTCTCATTTTAGTCCTTCAATTAATAATTTTTTCAATTTAGCCCTAACTACTCGAATTCATCAAAAACTTCAATACAAAACATATTAATCCAAAACATATATTTCATAATTCATCATCAAACATCATAAAACTCAAATATTCATCAATGGCATAACTCAAAATATTCATCAAAATCAGAAATTCTAGCATGGGTCGGATAGTATTCGAAGTAACGATCTCAAAAACGTAAAAATTATCAAAAGTCGAGCTAGATTTGTACCTTGATTGAGCTTAGAATCAACCGAACCCTAGCTTCATTTCTTTTCCTTTGTTCTTTTGTTATTTCAGCGATAAGAGAAAGTATGATCACTGATGTTTGTTTTGTTTTTATGATATGTTTTATATTATAAACATATTATCACATAATTTACCATTTTAACCTTGTTTTAAATCATTCATATTTCACCTTCCTATGACCAAATGTGCCGATGCAAACATCCAACGGTATAATTGCATTATAAATGCCTCCATTAATAAAGACAACAACAATTAAGTACTTTCACATTTAACCACCAAATTTTTATTTTACACGATTAAGTCCTTTATTCAATCGAATATTCAAACGATAAAATTAAAGCACGAAATTTTCACAGATATAAATTCACACAAAGTAAACATAGAAAATAAATTTTTTAATTATTTTTCTGACTCGGATTCGTTGTCCCGAAACCACCATTTTGATTAAGGTCTAAATCGGGCTGTAACAACTCTCCCCCTTAGGGATTTTCATCCCTAAAAATCTTACCGGTGGATAGATTTGGATAGTGTTCTCTCATTGCATATTCTATCTCCCACGTTGCTGCTTCAATTCTGTGTTTATGCCATAGTACTTTAACCAACGGAATTTTCTTATTTCGCAACTCTTTAATCTCATGAGCCAAAATGGAAATCGGTTCTTCCTTAGATGTCATATCGGACCTAATTTCAATCTCAGACAAACTAATCACATGTGAAGGATCAGATCGATATCTATGAAGCATCGAAACATTGAATACATTTTGGATATTTTCTAACACAGGTGGCAACAACAGTCTGTAAACAACCGGGATGCATTCTATTACCTCATATGGCCCAATAAACCTCGGACTTAATTTGCCTTTGTAACCAAATCTGAGTATCTTCTTGCACGGTGAGACTTTCAAAAAGACTTTATCTCTGATCTGAAACTCTATATCTTTACATTTCAAGTCCGCATATGATTTTTGATGATCAGTTGTTGCTTTCAGACTTTCACGGATCACTTTCACTTTCTGTTCAGTTTCTATGATCAAATCAACCGCGTGTATCTTGTTTTCACTGAGTTCAGTCCAAGACAATGGTTTACGACATTTACAGTCGTATAAAGCCTCGTAAGGTGCCATTTTGATTCTCGATTGAAAACTATTATTGTATGCAAATTCAATCAGAGGTAGGTATCGTTCCCACGTACCTTCACACTTGAGAATGCAACATCTCAACATATCCTCAAGTATCTGAATGATTCGCTCGGACTGACCATCTACCTGAGGATGAAAAGCAGTGCTAAAATGCAATTTAGTACCTAATGCATCTTGCAGTTTCTTCCAAAATCGCGATGTAAACCTTAGATCTCTATTAGACACAATAGAAATAGGTACTCCGTGTAGTCTCACAATCTGAGAAACATATAACTCAGTAAGTTTATCGAGAGAATAATCTGTATGAACTGGAACAAAGTGAGCCGATTTAGTCCATCTATCTATAACAACCCAAATTGCATCTTTCTTGCTCGGTGTCAATGGTAAACTAGATACAAAATCCATCGTAACTCTGTCCCATTTCCATTCAGGTATCATGATCGGCTGAAGCAATCCAGAAGGTACCTGATGCTCGACTTTTACTTGCTAACAAACTAAACATATTGAAACATGTCAGAAATGTCTTGTTTCATACCTTGCCACCAGTAAAGCTGTTTAAGATCGTTATACATCTTTGTACTACCCGGGTGAACAGATAGCCAACTGTTATGAGCTTCATTCAAAATCATTTAAATCAACTCTGTATTTCTCAGAACGCATATTTGGTTTCTGAACCCAAGACATCCCTCAACATCCTCTTGAAATTCTGAATCAACACTCGAATCACATTGAGCCCGCTTTTTACAATCAAATCATTATCGACCTTCTGAGCTTCGTAAATCTACTGAATAAATAACGGTCTTGCTTTTAACTTAGCTATTATCGTACCATCATCTGACATAACCATATATGCATTCATTTTACGCAAAGCAAATAGGGATTTTCAACTTAGAGCATCAGCAACAACATTAGCCTTTCCCGGATGATAGTCAATCATAAGCTCGTAATATTTTAGAGACTCTAACCATCGACGCTGTCTCAAATTCAGATCTTTCTGAGTCATCAAATACTTTAGACTTTTGTCATCAGAATAAACATGACATTTTTCACTGAACAGATAGTGTTGCCATATTTTCAATGCAAACACAATAGTTGCCAACTCCAGATTGTGCGTCGGATTAACTGTCTTGAGGCATAAGCTATAACTTTGCCTTCTCATATCAAAACACAGCCCAAACCATTTAAAGATGCATCACTATAAATAACAAATTATTTACCTGATTCTGGGTGAACTAGCACTGGAGCTTCGGTCAAAAGGGCTTTCAACTGATCAAAACTTTTTTGGTACTTTTCTGACCACTCTAACTTAACATCTTTTTACAGTAGCTTGGTCATCGAGGTTGCAATCATCGAGAACCTTTTCACAAATCATCTATAATAACCAGAAAGTCACAGAAAACTTTAGACTTCAGAAACGTTTCTCGGAGGTTTCCAATCAAGTGTTGCTGAAATCATACTTGGATCAACCCAAATACCTAATGCTGAAACAACATGTCCTAGAAAGCTAACTTCGTGTAACCAGAACTCACATTTACGAAACTTAGCATACAACTTTTTTTCTCACAAAGTCTGTAACATAAGTCTCAAATGCTCGGCATGTTCGGTTTCATCCCAGGAGTAGATCAATATATCATCAATATACTGTCTGAAGATCCGATTCATCAAATCCATGAAAACAACAGGTGCAGTAGTTAGTCCGAAAGGCATAACTAGAAACTGATAATGTTTGTACCTCGTTCAGAAGGCATTTTTCAGCACATAGGAATCTTTAACTTGCAGCTGATAGTAGCCTGATCTCAAATCTATTTTCGAAAACACTGTAGCCCCTTTCAGCTGATCAAACAGGTCATCAATACGTGACAACGGGTATTTATTCTTTATAGTCACCTTATTGAGCTGACGGTATTCAATGCACATTCTCATAGTTCCATTTTTCTTTTTCACAAGTAGAACTTGCGCACCCCAGGGAGAGAAACTCGGTCCCGCAAAGCCTTTATCTGTTAACTCTTGCAACTGTGCTTTCAATTTTTTAATTCAGTAGGTGCCATTTTGTACGGAGCTATCAAAATCAGAGTCGTCCCAGGCACTAATTCAATACCAAACTCTACCTCTCGAACATGTGGCAACCTGACAAATCTTCAGAAAACACATCCAGGTACTCACACACAACTGGTACTGATTCAATCTTCTTTTCGGTCACTTTACTATCTAGCACATATGCTAAGTAAGCTTCACAACCTTTTCTCACATATTTCCAAGCTAACATTGAGGATATCACTATCGGTAAACCATTCAGATCATTAGATTCAATCCAAATAACTTCATCATTCTAGCACCGTAAATTAATAGTCTTTCTTTTGCAGTTAACCACAGCGTTGTGTAAAGTCAACCAATCCATACCCAAAATTATATCGAACTCGTCGAATGGTAGCAACATTAAATCAGTCGGGAAACACATATCTCAAATCATCAACAGACAATTCTTACACACTTTGTTAACCAGAACACACCGGCCCAAAGGGTTTGATACTTTAATTACAAATTCAGTAGAGTCAACGGGTAGAGTCTTACTGGATACTAAAGTCTCACACACATAAGAATGGGTCGAACCAGGATCAATCAATGCAATAACACTAGTATCATAGAGGGTAAATGTACCGATAATAACATCTCAAGATGAAGCCTCCTCTCGTGCGCATATAGCATAGGCTTTGGCTAGTGCACAAGCCTCAGATCTGATTGTTGTATCTTTAGTCCCTCTATAACTACCACTCACATTACCTGTATGTCTGGGTGGTCTGCCTCGCACTGACACACTATCCAGTTTCACATTTTGTATTGGATTTTGATCAGCTAACTCAGGACCTTCACGAACGAAATGATTCGTCGATCCGCATTTAAAATAGGCCTGATCATGAAATCTACATCTGCCAGGATGTCGTTTACCATAATGTTTACGCTCGAGTTGATTTGATCTAATATTAACAACACTAGCTACTGAGGTAGCTCTCGAGCTCACAGGTGGTCTATCTCGATCCCGTCTAGAATAACCCGAAGTAGCCTTAGAACGGCTAAAATCATCTCAGAACTTCTTTGATGCAGACTGAAATGAATTACTTGATGATCTCTTCCATGAGTCTCTAGCTTCAAAGTTAGCTTTTCTATTCTCTTTCCCGAGCTCTTCAGCTTTACACGCTTGCTCAACCAGTTCTACGAACTCTTTTATTTCAAGTATGCCAACTAGTAGTTCAATATCTTCGTTCAACCCGTCTTCAAATCTTTTACACATGATAGCTTTGGTCGAAACACACTTACGGGCATATTGACTGAGTCTCACAAATTTCCGTTCATATTCTGTCACAGTCATGTGACCCTATTTTAATTTGAGAATTCCTTGCGCTTTTGATTAATGAATCTCTGACTGATATATTTCTTACGAAACTTAGTCTGAAAAAAGTCCCAGGTCACCCGTTCTTTCGGAATAATTGATACTAGTGTATTCCACCAGTGATATTTAGTGTCTCGTAGTAAAGATATGGCACATTTTAAGCACTCATCCAGGGTATAAGATAACTCATCAAACACACAGATAGTATTATCAAGCCAGAATTTAGCTCGCTCACCATCATTATCATCAGTAGCTCTGAATTCTTCAGCCTTGTGTTTTCTGATTTTATCAACAGATGGCTTATATATTCTCAACGGATCACTCACTTGATGTATAACAAGTATCAGAGGAGGATTTGTAACAACCCAATTTAGACCCTAATCGGAACTGTGGTTTTGTGACCACGAATCTTAGTTAGAAAAATATTTTAAAATTATTTTCTGTGTTTATTTTGTGTGAATTTATATATGTGGTATTTTTGTGATTTAATTTTGTCCTTTAGGTATCCGATTTAATAAAAGGACTTAATCGCGTAAATTAAAAATTTGATAGTTAAAAGCATAAGGGCCAAATTGTTAGTGGCTTTCTAAGTTGGAGCTTTTATGTTGTAAACAATCCATTTGAGTTGGTAATGGCTAGTTATGTCCTTGATTAATACATTTTAATATTAAATAGTAAAGGTTAATAAGGTAAAATAGTGATAAGTTAATATATGATATAATATATGATAATTAAAATAGGTGTTCATATTATTATATCATTGTCGAAAATAAAACAAGAAAGAAAATAGAAAATAAAGCCTAGTTTCGGTTGCTTTTCAAGCTCAATCAAGGTAAGAGTTTAGCTCGATTTTTTGTAATTTTTACGTTTTTGATATCGTTGCTTCGAGTACTACAAAACCCATGCTTGAATTTTTTATTTTGGTGAATATTTTGAGTTATGCCATTGTTGAGAGCTTGTGATTTTTGTTGTTTGATGATGGATTATGAAATATATGTTTTAGATTAACATATTTTGTATTGGAGTTTTTGATGATTTTGAGTTATTGGGACTAAATTGTAAAAATAATAATTTGAGGGACCAAAATGTAAAATACATTAAATATTGGACTTTTTTAAGAGTGAGAAAAATTCGAATCAACATGGGTATGCTGAAATTTTGTGTATTTTGTATTAAATATTGGACTTTTTAAGAGTGAGAAAAATTCGACTCAACATGGTTATGCTGAAATTTTGTGTATTTTGTGTTTTGTGTAAAAAGGACTAAATTGTAAAAAGTGCAAATGTCAAGGGTAAAATGGTAATTTGCCCATTTATGTGTTTTTGGACTAAATTGAATGAAAATATGTTTTAATGAGCTTAATTTGAATATGTTTAGATCAAGAACCAAAGAAATCAGATTTGGATCGAGGAAAAACCAAAGTTGTCGACTAGCCACTCCGTTCCGTTTGACATCGTTTGAGGTAAGTTTATAAGCAAATAGACGTGTTTAATGGTAATTAAATGTTAAATTTATTTGCTGTTATGAAATGTTAGAATTCAGATAGTTATGGTATCCGAGTTACGGCCAGATCCAGCGTTACGACTTACGAAAGCCCCGTATGAACCTTAGGAATAGTTAGGATACATATGTCATGACATAGGATTTTGATATATGTGTGCAAGTAAGACCATGGCATCGATATGTGTTTACGAGTAAGACCCTATCTGGGATAGTGGCATCGATATGTGACCACATGTAAGAACACGTCTGGCACGTTGGCATTGTATGATTTGTGTGATTATCCTAGTGTCCTATCGAATTCCGAATGGTTCATCGGGCAAAGATAAGTTATGTTCGAACATGTAAAACAGGTCAGATGTCCAGGTACGAATTGGTTTGTTGGTTACTTAAAATATGGTAAGTGAATAATTTGGTACTTACTACAAACTATGTGTAATGCAATTGAAGATTATATGTGAGTTAGATAAGTATATTCGGCCATGTGAATAATAATGAAATGAGTTTAAATTAATAGCACATATGATTATATGTATTCGGTTACAAGTCTAAAATATGTGTATGAAATTATTTTGTAATATATGAGCTTGTACCTTTATATGTATGTGAACTAGGTTAATAATGGTCTTTTAGCTTTGGAAGTTTAATGATAATAAGTTAACTTGGCTAGGTGAGCCTTCTGTCAAAGTGACTGTAACACCCCAAACCTGGCCCGGACGTTACGGCCAGATCCAGCGTGTCACATTGAAGTGTTTCTATTGAAAATATTGTTTTCATTGCAAACTCTTCTTTAAAACAAAAACCTAGAGTAAAATCCCAACTTGTATTTGTTGCTTTCAAAGTGAGGTGTATTAAAAAAAACTATTCCTTCTTGTATGATAATAATTACTTTGTAAAATCTCTTTTCAGATGTGGAAGCTCTATTTAAAACCGATGATCTATGAAAACTTGTCATTTAAAAATTGAGTTACAGAAACGTAGTATTTAAAGACAGTTATGGTTTTAAGGAAACCCTATTATACTTCTAGCAAATATAAAGCATAATAATAATAAATATAATCCTAATTTGAATAATAACCAGAGGAAAGGCCTTATTACATTTCGGACTGAAATAACTTTAAATACTAGAAATTATAGGCTTAAGAAAACAAGTCCAAGTCGTCTTGCTAGTTGGCCACCTCGGAGCCCCTCCAACCGTCGAACCACCTGCTGAGGATCGCCTGGGAAAAGTAAAAGAGGGGGTGAGTTTTTGAAAACTCAGTGTGTATAACCCTCGGCAAATAGAAAAGTATGCAATAGCAAGTCTTTTTGGGCCTGAACCTAATTCAATTTCAGAACAAATGTAAAGCAATCAAAATATGTACGGATCCCAACCATCCAACCGCTACACACCATCTCCATCCCCCGATACACACCGTGTGGGGATATAAATATCGACCCACCCATCTAATACACTCCAATGGTAGACCCGTTGTGGTACTACCTTTATTGTATCAAGCTACTAATCAAATATTAGGCTTAATAGCCATTGGTGGATCCACGGTCGTCAAGCAACCATGCGATCCTCATATACTTCCTCAGTTCCATAATTCCCAACCCATATGCAACCTAAAAAGAATATCATATAAATGCAGTAGGTATACATGTAACATCCATAAATCTTACATTCCACACATAGGGGTGTTTTAGTAATTTCTGCCCTTAGGGGATTTTCGATAATTTCTATTTATTGTGGGTTTATTACTTACCTTGGCTCGTTAACAAGTCCTCGTTGGCTAAAGTGAACAGATACTATGCATCAGGTAGGATTCTAGAGAAGAGGAGGTGAATCATTAAGACCGCTTAAGTACCAAGCTCTCCCTAGATCCAATCCTAGACATGCATATACCCATTGCCACAACCCCTTACTAAACACTAATAGATCCATACTTATTCATTAGGCCCCTTTGGGCCCAATCTCATTCATATGGCCCATCGGGCCCAATCACATTCATATGGCCCATCAAGCCCAATCACTTTCATATGGCCCGTCAGGCCCAATCACATTCATAGTCATGCAATCATATGATTTTTCATCACATAGTATCAAATTACCAATTTTGCCTATTATGGGTCCTACAACCCATCGGGCCCATTTAGCCCATTATGGCCCAGTTGGCCAATACACGGCCCAAGTCCATGGAATTGCTCATAAGGCCTCTAATAACCTATCGATTTCCCCATTTACGAGTGTTCGCACACTCGCAAGACTATTGTAGCCAAACTTTCGACTTTTGGCATCTCGGCTTTCCGACATTTCAGAATTTTTCGGTCTACTGTGTGTACAGTGTATGTACACACCTGGTACTAAAATGTACTGTGATCTCCTTAGCCACGAACCTAAAAATGATGTCACTCAACGATTAATCACACACTTATCAAATACAATCACCAAAAACTGAAAATCTCACCTTTGCCTTACCTTGAACGACAAGCCTTAACAACCCTTCCTTATCACTAACCACGAGTATTTCTTAAATCTGCATCAATCGTAATCATTAAGAACCAAACAACAAGTGACTCGTAATCATCTTAAGTCACTCTTAAATCATCCATGACCATTCGGCCAACCTTAACCAATAAAAGAGGAAAACTTACTCAAAACCCCAAAACGCCTAAGGCAATTCGACAAAAATTTGAAATCTGAGATTCGATACTAATCCCCGACCAAACTGATTTAGAAAGAGTTAGGGAGAGAAGAAATCGGTACTAGGAAAACCAATTAAAAGAAAGTAAATCACTTACACAAGAATCAATCAGCCAACGTTAAAGAAAAAGTGGCGGTACAATAGGATTTTGGCCAAAAGATATTCGGCTTTAGAAAAAGTAACTAGGAGCGAGAAGAAAAGAGTTTGATGAGAAAGGAAGGGAAGAAATCAACACAAACTAAAAGAGAACGAATAAGGGATTTTGGCTTTTAGATATTTGAAAAGAAAAGTGTTTTCGATAAAAAGAAAGGAAGAATTCGGCATTAGCCTTGAATTTCCAAAATCGGCACCTATATATACTATAGCCGAATTTACCTATCCCCAAATTCCCAATTCGGCTCCACTTCTCTACACCCCTCATCTCTTAACTTTTCTCCCTGATAAATCCTTAATCCTTTCCTTAAATTTCTCCTCTGATCACTCCCATCAGAGCTTACATCCAACGCCACTACTGGCTATTTATTGAGCAAAAATAAATCCTTCTTTTGAGCAAGGAGGGATTCGAACCCCAAACCTTCTTGCCATGCATGTGATGCCACCTTTAAGCCCTACATGTGACGCTACTTGCCACTCCAACACAAGGCTCCTTGTGTCCAATTCCTCCTTCATTTATTTAAAAACCCAAACTACTTGCCATCAAGGTTCTTTTAATCATTAAACTATAATTTTCTTCACCCCAAAGTTCAAACTCATAACCTAACCAAGGCCTATTATCACATAAATAACACTTGAATAGGAATATTAAGCACACCTTTTATCAAAACTGAAAAAAAGAAAGTTTGGGATTTTTGGGGCGTTACAACTCTACCTCCTAAAAGAAATTTCATCCTCGAAATTTTACCTAACTCAAACAGTTAAGGATATTGATGTCGTATCACTTCCTCAGGTTCCCAAGTAGCCTCTTCAGCCTTGTGATTATGCCAAAGCACTTTAACTAATGGGACAAACTTTCTTCTCAGTACCTTAACCTCACGACCAATTATTTGTATGGGCTCTTCCTCGAAAGTTAGGTCTGGCCTAACCTCGATCTCCTTAACTGACATGACATGTGAAGGATCCATGTGATACTGTCTTAGCATGGAAACATGAAACACGTCGTGGATTTGGCTTAGTTCAGAAGGTAATTCCAGTTGATAAGCGACTGGCCCAATCTACCTTACAACCTGATATGGCCCAATAAACCTTGGGCTTAGCTTCCCCTTCCGTCCAAACCATAACGCCTTCTTCCACGGAGAGACCTTAAGAAAAACTAAGTCCCCCACTGCATACTCAATCTCTTGACACAGCATAGCACTTCTGCCTATCTGAGGCCTCCTTCAACTGATCCCGAATCAATTTTACCTTACCCTCCATATCTGCTACTAACTCAGGGCCTAAAACTCTTCATTCGCCTAATTCCGTCCAACATGTTGGAGTTCGAAACCTTCGCCCATACAGTGCTTTATACGGAGCCATCCCAATACTTGCTTGATAACTATTATTGTACGCAAATTTGGCTAATGGAAAATAGTCTTCCCAACTACCTCAGAACTCAATTACACATTCCCTCAACATATCTTCCAAAACTTAGATCACCATTTCTGACTGTCCATCAATTTGAGGACGGAATACTGTACTGAAGTTCAACCTAGTACCCAATGCCTCGTGCAGCTTCTTCCAAAATCGCGAAGTGAAACGTGGGTCCCTATCAGATATTATGAAAATTGGCACTCCATACAATCTTACAATCTCTGCCACATACAACCTAGCCAGCTTTTGTAATGAGTAATTGGTGCGAACTGGTACAAAATGGGCAGACTTGATTAACCGATCCACTATAACCCATATCGAGTCTTTCTTAGTAGGCGTCAAGGGTAGCCCACTAACAAAGTCCATAGTAATCCTGCCAAGCCTAGAAAACTTTGGATTTTCGACGTTGACTTAGGTGTCTTCTAGTCTAACACTGCTTCAATTTTCCGGGGATCCACCTTAATCCCCTCACCTGACACTACATGTCCAAGAAAAGTAACATCTTTTAGCCAAAATTTGCACTTACTAAATTTGGCATACATGTGCTTCTCCCTCAAAATCTGCAACACAATCCTTAAATGTGTATCATGCCCATCCTCATTTATTCAGTACACTAAGATATCATCTATAAAAACCACCACGAATCGATCCAGGGAGGGTTGGAAGACCCTATTCATGAGATCTATAAAAGCAGTAGGTGCATTCGTCAGCCTGAATGGCATTCCCAAGAACTTGTAGTGCCTATAACGAGTTCTGAAAGCTGTCTTATAAACATCTACCTCTTTAACCCTCAATTGGTGTACCCCAAACGCAGATCATTCTTTGAGAAAATGGAAGCTCCCCTAAACTGATCAAAATGATCATCGATTCTCGGTAGAAGGTACTTGTTTTTAATAGTTAACTTGCTCAACTGCTGGTAGTCGATGCACATTCGCAACGTCCTATCTTTCTTCTTTATGAATAACACCAGTGCTCCCCACGAAGACACACTTGGTTAGATGAAACCTCGATCCAACAATTCCTAAATCTGTGCCTTAAATTCTACCAACTCCTTCGGTGCCATTCGATAAGGGGCGATGGACACCGTAGCCGTACCAGGTAACAACTCGATTCCAAATTCTACTTCTCTATTGGGCGACAACCCTGGCAGCTCCTTGGGAAAAACATCAGGAAATTCCGTAACTGTTCTCAACTCCTTAATAGTAGGGCTCTTAGCCTTCGTATCGCTAATATAAGCCAAATGGGCTTCGTATCCCTTTCGTACCAACTTCTCAGCCCTTAATACCGAAATCACACTCGATAGATAGTTCTGCCGTTCATCAATCGCCACCACCTCCTTACCCTCCGCCTTTCTTAACACCATTCGCTTTGTAGCGCAATCCAAGGTTGCTCAGTGTTTCACCAGCCAATCCATACCCAGGATTAAATCAAACTCGCTAAATAGCAGTTCTATCAAATCCGCTAAAAAGGTAACCCCTTAGACTACTAAGGGTACCTCCCTAAACAACTTATTCACTCCCACTGACTGGCTTAACAAACTTATCATAATAATCTCATTCACAGTAATTTCAAACATATCATTCAAATGTTCAGATATATGGCATGCAACATATGAATGCGTCGATCCAATATCAATCAATGCAGTGTAAGGTAACTCATGTATAAAGAACATACTCGTTATAACATCTAGGGCATCCCTGTTTTCTCAGCGACAAGTAGCATAAACTAAAGTTGGCTGCCTCTCCTCAGCATGGCCTGCATCTCCGCCTGGTGCTCCACGTCCACGTCTATTTCTGTTACCGCCCCTGGCCTGCCCACCGTCCCTTGACGACAGCTGACCACCCCCTGGTGGCTAAACACCACCTTGGCCCACGACTGGCACATAACCTAGCCTTCTAGGGCAACTCTTGATTCTATGCTTCATAGATCCACAAGCTAGACAAGTTCTCGTCCTCTTCCAACACTCGCCTACATGACCTTTCCCACAATCAGCACAAGGTGGCACCCCGGGATTAACAACAAGGGGCCTTGCTCTAACTGGCCCATTAACTCTAGCCCTAACCCTAGGCCTCTGATCAACACCAGGAGTCTCAGTCTCCTTTTTATTCTTTCCCCTTTCTTTTTCCTGATTTAGGCACTCAACATGCTTCACCTCCTCTGCTATCTTTTTTTTTCTACCAACTCCAAGAAAACTCACTCCCGTTGTGGAGCTATCAATACTCTGAGGCTATCTCTAAGACCATCCCCAGACCTAACGCAACACTCATAGTTTGTTTCCACCATAACTCTTGCATACCTACTAAGGTGTAGAAATTTCGCCTCATTCTCCGACACAGATTTGTTTCCCTGGGTCAAGTTCAGGAACTCCTTCCTTCTAGCATCCACATAACTCGCACCCACATACTTCCCCTGAAAAGTAATTTTGAAGAACTCCCAAGTGACCTACTCAGGTTGGGTGCCCTCTTTCACTGTCAGCCACCACTGGTAAGCTTCTTCCCTAAGTAGTGAAACTGCCCCTTTCAACTTTTGTTCAGGTGAACAGTCCAAGTCCTCCATTATCCTTTCAGTGGCCTCCAACTAGTATTCAGCCACACCCTTAAAGATCTCAACCCCATTTGATCGAAGTCGCTTCGGAATTGACCCTCAATTTTGTAACGCCCCAAAAATCCTGTAATCTCGAACTATCAATTTTTTTGGTTTCGATAAAAATTGTGCTTAACATTCCTAGTCAAGTGTTAATTATGTGATAGTAGGTCTTGGTTAAGGTTTGAGTTCGAAATTAGGGGTGATGGAAATTATGGTTTAATTATTAAAAGAACCTTGTTGGCAAGTAGGTTGGCTTTTTGAATAAATGAAGGAAGAATTGGACACAAGAAAGCCTTGTGGTAGAGTGGCAAGTGGCGTCACATGCAAGGCAATGAGGTATGAGGTTGGAATCCCTCCTTGCACAAAAGAAGGATTTATTTTTGCTTAAGGGATGGACAATGGTGGCGTTGGAAATGAACTCTGTATGGAGTGATAAGAGGAGAAATTTGAGGAGTTATTAGGGAGAAAATTAGGAGATGAGGAATGAAGAAGTGGTGGAGTTGAACTGGGAATTTGGGCATAGAAAATTCAGCCACAGAGGCTATAAATAAGTGCCGAATGTGAGGTTGTAGGCTAATGCCGAATTCTCCCTCACCTTATTGCCAGAAAACACCTTTTTTATCCAAAGATCTAAAAGCCGAAAATCCCTTGTTCTTCCTTCGTTTTCTTTGTGCAGATTTTCCATTCTTCCCTTACTAAAGTTCTCTTTTTGATTCACCTCTGATTTTAAACGATTTTTACTTTTCTTTGTGTAGAGTAACCTTTTTCAACATACAAGTCTTAAAAGCAGAATATCTTGTGTGTCGCCAATACTCTTTCTACTTCGACTGATTCTAGTGTAAGTGTTTTGCTCTCTCAATCAGTTTTGCTAGTATAGATCACTCTGTCCCTCACTTCTTTTCATCAGTTTTGGTAGGATTAGTATTGAATTCCAGTCCTTTGGATCCCTGTCGATTTCCTCAAGTGGGAGACTTTGGTAAGTGTTCTTGATCTTAGTTGGCCGAATGGTCATAGTTAAGAGAAGGGGGACTTGTGTTGGATACAAGTCAGCTATTATTCTGGTTTTAATAATAAAGATTGGTGCAGATCTAGGAGTTGATCACGGTTAGTGATTAAAGAAGGGACTATTATAACTTGTCGCGCAAGGTAAGGTAAAGGGTGAGGTTTCGGTTTTGGTAAAGATATGTATTAAGCATGCGATTAATTGAAAGGTGATTCAATTGTAGGTTCGGGACTAAGGAAATCGCAGCACGCTTTATTACCAGGTGTGTACATACACTGCACACACACAGTAGATCAGCAAAAGCCGAGTGCCGAAAAGTCGAAATGCTGAAAAGCTGAAAGTTTGGCTACGGTAGTCGTGCGAGTGCGCGAACACTCGTAAGAGGGAAACCGATAGGTTATCTGAGGTCCCATGGGCGATTCCATGGACTTGGGTTGTGTTTTGGCCAATTGGGCCAGAATGGGCTGAGTGGGCCGATGGGCTGTTGGGCCCATAATTGGAAATTTTGGCAACTTGATGTTAAGTGATGGAAATTATATGAAAGCATGAATATGAATGTGATTTGGGCCTAATGAGCCATACGAATGTGATTTTGGCCTAATGGGCCATATGAATGAGATTGGGCCTAGTAGGCCATATGCATGTATGTAGACTTGTTTGGGCTTTGTAAAGGGTTTTGGGCCTAGTATCTGATAACTGTTTAATTGACATAAAACTTAAATAATTAATTAATTGCGACTATGGATGAGTAATAAGGTTAAGGTGTGGTAATGGGTATATACATGTCCAGGATTGGATCTAGGGAAAGCTTGGTACTTAAGCGGTCTTAATGACTCACCTCCTCTTCTTTGGATCCTACTTGGTGCATAGTATTTGCTCACTTTAGCTCACGGGATTTGTTAACGAGCCAAGGTAAGTAAAGACCTGTAATAAAGGAAAATTATCGAAATGCCCCTAAGGGAAAAAATGACCAAAATACCCCTAAGTGTTGAATGTAAAATTTATGGATGTTACATGTATAACTATTGGACACATACGATATTCTGTTTAGGTTGCATAGGGGTTGGGAATTATGGAACGAAGGAAGTATATGAGGGTTGCATGTTTGCTTGACAACCATGGATTCACAGACGACTTTTAAGCCCAATATGTGACTTGCAGCTTGCTGCAATGAAGGTAGTTCCGCAACCGGGCTACCATTGATGTGTATCGATTGGGTGGGTCGATAATTATATCCCCACATGATGTGTAACGGGGGACAGAGCTGATGTGTATCGGTTGGATTGTTGGGGTGGGTTGCACTACATTGCATTGCATGTTGTATGGTGATTAATGAATGTTTGTTACTCGTCGAGGGTTGTACACATTGAGTTTTCAAAAACTCACCCCCTTTTTATTTTTCTCAGGTGATGCTCAGTAGGAGGTTCGATGTCTAGAGGGACTCTGGGTAGCTAGCTAGAAAGAGAACTTGGACTTGTTTTAAAAGCATATAGGTTATTGGTTTATTAAGTAATCTTTTATTTAGTCGGGATTGTAATAAGGCCTCCCCTTTTGTTATTGTTTGGATTTTTAATTTCGTGCATTGTAATTATAAGAAGTGGAACATGGATTTTCTAAACCATAGTTTTCTTTTAATACTACGTTTCCGTAACTAAATTTCTAAAGGATAAGTTTTCTTTAATCAAATGTTTTAAACAAAGCTTCACAACAGAAAAGAGATTTTACTAAGTAGTTGAGATGTAACTTTTTAAGGAAGGTTTTCAATGAAACAAGGTTTTCGCTAAAACACTTCAATGTGACACGTCGATTCAATCATAACGTTTGGGCCAGATTTGGGGTGTTACATTTAGTTGTATTAGAGCCTAGGTTGCAAAACTCAAGCTGTGAAGTGGGCCTTATTACTTGGTTCTTTTTTTTGTTTTTTAAAAAAAATGATTGAATTACAATGTTTTTGGAAAAGGGGAAGTCTTGCTGAGCGGCACACCGAGTCTTCGATGTCAAACCAAGTAGTTCTTTTGTTCTTAAGCCTTTTTAAATTGTTATACAATAGATAGTTAGAGGGATACTTTAGACGATTATGGGTTTATTACTTACCTTGGCCTGCTAACAAGTCCTCGTTGGCTAAAGTGAACAGATACTATGAACCAGGTAGGATTCCAGAGAAGCGGAGGTGAGTCATTAAGACCGCTTAAGTACCAAGCTCTCCCTAGATCCAATCCTAGACATGCATATACCCATTGCCACACCTTAACCTTATGACTCGTCCACCATCGCGATTAATTAATTATTTAAGTTTTATGTCTGCTTGAGTAGTTACAAAAAACTAGGTTCACAACCCCTTTACTAAACACTAACAGATCCATACTTATTCATTTGACCCCTTTAGGCCCAATCTCGTTCACATGGCCTATCAGGTCCAATCACATTCATATGGCCCACCAGGCCCAATCACATTCATATGGCCCATCAGGACCAATCACATTATATGGCCCATCAAGCCCAACTACTTCGCACCTAACAGTTAGATTTACACAAGCAAGCCCACGAGCCCATCGGGCCCATCGAGGCCCAGAACAGCCCTAACACCTGAGAACGCTCGTGACGGCTTTCAGCATTTTTTGATTTCTAACAAAGAAGGGTGTGAATACACACCTGTTTATGAGAACGCCCCAAAGTCCATGATCACCAACCTTGGCACATCCTGCATTGGGACTTAGTCACCTTTTTCTTTTTCACCAACTCATCTTGTTCGCTCTATTTAAAGCCAACTTCTTGCCAATTCTCATGTTAGCTTCTCGATGTGGGATTACTTTCAACCATTAGGAAAATTCCTTATTTTTATACGACCATTTAAACCATAGAGTTCCAGTCCAACTCCACCTCCTACACAGCTCAAACAGCAAAATAAACACTCCATTGCGCATCCCAAGACTTGAACCTTAAACCTCACAGTTACACAACACGCAACCTTTCCAGTCCACCACAGGCTCTTTCTGTGTCATATTTTATCCTCAATTAAATATAAGGTCTATAGGCCAAAGTCCAGGTTCCTTTAAAAGAAAAACCAAAATAAATTGCAGGAGCCAAGACTTGAACCCAGGCTCCCTTGCAACCTTAATGACGCCACAACCACTAGACCACAAGCTTCCTTGTGTCATTTGTAACACCCTGAACCCAAGGCCGTCACCGGAGTCAAACACGAGGTGTTAACAGACTTCAAACCACTAAAAAAAAATTTCCCAGACAAGCTGCCAATCTGCATACTAGTCGCTTTAAAAATCATATCTTGAGTTTTGAAACTTGAAATCCAGTTCCATAAAATTTCCCTGAAACTATACTCATATGCCCATCCACATATTTTTTTCTAGAATTTTTGGTTGGGCCAATTAGCACAGTTTATTAGTCAAATTCTCCCATGTTACAGGGATCGACTACACTAACCTTTGCACATTACGACTTGGATATCTCCCTGTACAGGGCTTCATTACTGATGTCGTTTGTTTCTATAGAAACTAGACTCCAAGGGGAATCTATGCACATATGGCATGACTTCTAATTATCTCTGGTTAATTTATAATGAATTTCCGAAGTCGGAACAGGGAATCCAGAAATCGCTCTGGCCTTGTTTCACAAGAGTTTAATTATCTCCTAACATACAGCTCATATGGTAATTTCGTTTCTTCTATATGAAAATAGACTCATCGAGCTTCGATTACATAATTTATTCATTAATTAATTCCACTCCTACTATTTTTAGTGATTTTTCAATCTCACGTCACTGCTGCTGCCAGCATCTGTTACTAAAGCAACTATGCCTATTTCGTGATTTCTCCTTGATCTAACTAGTAATTCATCATACATATCACAAATTATGATCATGACTAGCCATGCCAAGGGCTAATCATTGTCAAACATCTCCCTACTACACTATTGCCGTATCATGAATTTTGACACCAAAAATAATCAACCATGACATATGGCATAAAAATCGAATTTCCAAGACTTACGACCTAACATTATAGAACCAAATCCAACCGAACATTTATGCCATTTTCGCATGGCTAAAAGTTTACATACCAAATTTCAGCAAAACATATTAGCCTATACATGCCGAAATGTTCTCCTAGACCGACTAAAAAGAAGATACCAAAAGTTGCTAGCCGGTGTGATGACTTCGATGACGGCCCGATCACGCAAAAAGAGACGAGTCCAAGAAACCTAAAATAGGTGACAAGGAAACACCGAGTGAGCATATAACTCAGTAAGTCATAAGCAATGCACCACCATCCATTAATAACATTATCACAAGAGGAAACAAAATGGAACGAGGCTAGTTACTCCATCCATACCGAACCATACCATAGTTCCTTAGACCTATCGGTTCAATCTCATACCAAGTCATGCATTCACATTCCATATACTAATCAATAGGATATTTGAGGCATTTTCATACATCATTGTATTTTCGTTACAATCATACAACTAAACGACCTTTCACCTATTCCGCGATAAATCTTATGTACGTGACTTCAATTATAATTGTCACATAGGTTCAAACTTACCAAGCTCAACTCCAAATATAAACATAGCGCCTATTAGCCATGAACTCAAGGTACTTACCCGATCCGCTATCCGTGATCAACTCAATAATGTCGCACACTTAGTGTCCATAGTGATTCAAAAGTATATATTAAGTCCGCACACTCAGTGCTATATAATCAACTCGCACACTTAGTGCTATATAATCAAACTCGCACACTTAGTGCTGTACAATTTAAACCCGCACACTTAGTGCCAATCTCATGATCATAAATGTTTATACCCGCACACTTAGTGCCGAGATCAACAACTCAATACATCTCACCTCTTTTCTTTTCATTCAACACTTTCATCACCACATGCATACATGTATATATATATATATTTATCATTCCATTCAGCATCATTACATAGACGTTATGACCATTTAAATTAATACAAACTATATGCTTAATGACTTACTTTGTGTTGGGTAAGACGGTTCCAACTCAGCTACTCGATGATCTTTTCTTTTCCTTTGCTTGATTCTCCTCCTTTAACTCCTTGAGCTTAATCAATAAATCAACTAGTTTAACCATCTTGCTAAACATTCATAATGCAATTACACATGCATATGTATGTCTGTATATTCAGCAACCATCCTCACTAATTACCCATTTAGTCGATTATACACATAATTAAAGGTAACATCACGAATGGGCATACTTATGTATATATATATGTATATATATATATACTTCGGAATGGGCATCACAAGTAGATTTAACACCACCTTCATACTCAATTAGATGGCCGAATGCATGTATATATGCACAATGTCAACTATAACATCATTTAAACACCTAATTTCATCTCATGAACACTCGACCCATTTTTTACCCCATATGGCCGAATGTGTAAGATTACATTCAACACCACCGATGTACTTAATTAGGTGGCCAAATATACCGAGTTAGACTTGACATTATACGTCACAAGAACTCTAATTTAATTTGTCAATTGCTTGGCCAAGAACTCACAAGTGCCTTATCTACAACCTATTCGGCCTTACTACTTAAACTTAGCCTTTCATACACTTATCTCTATTGTTTTAGAAGGCCGAATCCTTATGTGTTCCAACATCTAGCTTACTCAATTCAACACATCAAAACGACATGTAGGCCGATTTTGCTAGCACACAAGCCTTTGACCGAATGTCCTTGACCTCTAGTCACCTAAATTTTTATTCTTTAAAACTCATCCAACTCATATTTTTCATTGACAACCTCCTTAACTTCAATTTATTCACATCTTTAATCATGCTACATTCGACCATTATTTAACAATAATTCATGTATCCTTTTTATTAAACACTCAAAATCAACCATCTTCATACCTCATCACCAAAGACATCAAAATACCAACCAAGAATGTAACATTCATGGCCGAATATCATCTCCATCAATTAACAAAATTTGAACCATGGCTAGGTAGATTTCAAACTTACAACTTAAAATATACATGAATCTCAAAGAATAATATCAAACATACCTCGATCTAGTTACATGCATGGCCAAACTTCTTAGAAACTTTTCCCCTAGGCACTGAATATTCAAGAGCTTCTTAATCAACTTAAAGGTGACCAAATGCCTTAACTTCAATTTCTTCTTTTTCTTTTCAATTCGGCCAAGAAGAACCAAAGAACACAACTTGTTTTTCTTTCTTCCTTAGAACATTCGGCCAAGGGAAATGAAGAAAGATAGACACTTTTTTTTGTTTTTTCTTTCTAGTTTCGGCCAAATGGGGGGGGGACAACCACACACTTTTTTTTGTGTTTTCATCATATCCCCTTTCATTATTTTATGCCCATGCTCCTTATTTTATCATACTTCCCATGAAACACTAACTCAACATGTTTATGACATGTTCTTGCCCATCACACTTGGTCTACCATGCTTGTCATGGCCGGCCACTACTAATTAGGGGGGGAAATTGACATGCAAGTCCCCCTTTTTATTTCATGCACTAATAGATCCTTATGCTTTGACCTATCACATTTCAAAATTTTCTCACATAAGTCTTATTTACTAAAATTCACCTACAATTAAACAAAATTCAAACACGAAATTTTCACACATGCACATGTACATATAATGAGCATCAATTATGACGGTTAATTATTTTTATGACTCGGTTTAGCGGTCCCGAAACCACTTCCCGACTAGGGTCAATTTTAGGCTGTCACAACTCTCCCCCACTTAAGAAATTTTCATCCCCGAAAATCTTACCGGTAAATAAGTTTGGGTATCGTTCTTTCATCGAGCTCTCGGTTTCCCAAGTAGCTTCCTTGATCCCGTGTTTGAGCCATAACACCTTTACTAGCGGAACCCTTTTGTTTCGCAACTCCTTCACTTCACGAGCTAGGATACGCATCGGTTCTTCTTCATAACTCATATCGGCTTGAATTTAACCTCTGATGGGCTAATTATGTGCGATGGATCAGATCTATAGCGTCGAAGCATCAAAACATGAAAGACGTCGTGGATCTTTTCAAGTTCAGGGGGCAAAATCAATCGATACGCAACTGGACCAACTCGTTCGGAGATTTTGTACGGCCGAATGAATCTCGGACTCAACTTGCCCTTACGGCCAAATCTGAGTACCTTTTTCCAAGGCGAAACTTTAAGAAACACTTTATCTCCCACCTGATATTCAATGTCTTTTCGTTTCAAATCCGCATACGATTTCTGACGATCTGTGGCTGCTTTCAGACTTTCACAGATTACCTTTAATTTCTGTTCGGCATCTTTAATCAAATCAACTCTGAAAATTTTACTTTTACCGAGCTCGGTCCAAAACAATGGTGTACGGCATTTACGACCGTACAAAGCCTCGTAAGGTGCCATCTTAATACTTGATTGAAAACTATTGTTGTAAGCGAATTCAATCAAAGGTAAATACCGTTCCCATGAACCACTAAACTGGAGGATGCAACATCTCAACATATCCTCAAGTATCTGAATTATCCGCTCGGATTGACCATCGGTTTGTGGATGAAAAGCGGTGCTAAAATGCAGCTTGGTACCCAAAGCTTCTTGCAATTTCTTCCAAAATCGCAAGGTGAATCTCGGATCTCTATCCGACACGATAGAAATAGGCACCCCGTGTAATCTCACAATCTGAGAAACATACAATTCGGCTAGTTTATCCAATGAAAAATTCGTACGCACGGGGATAAAGTGAGCCGACTTAGTCAGTCTATCAACAACAACCCAAATCGCATCCTTCTTACTTGCTGACAATGGCAGTCCGGACACAAAGTCCATTGTGACTCGATCCCATTTCCACTCGGGTATCATGATCGGCTGAAGTAATCCTGAAGGCACTTGATGTTCCGCTTTCACTTGTTGACATATTAAACATCTCGAAACAAAGTCGGAGATGTCTCGTTTCATACCATGCCACCAAAACCGACGTTTCAAGTCGTTGTACATTTTCGTACTCCCCGGGTGAATTGACATTCGGCTACAATGGGCTTCGTTCAGAATCATCGAAATGAGTTTTGAATTTCTTGGAACACACAACCGACTTCTGAACCTCAAACAATCGTCATCATCAATTTGAAATTCGGATTCCATATTCGGAACACATTCAGCCCGTTTTGCAACCAATTCATCGTCGACTTTCTGAGCTTCACGAATTTGACGAATCAATAATGGTTTGGCCTTTAATTCAGCTACTAACACATTGTCGGGTAGAACAGACAAGTGCACATTCATCGCTCGTAAAGCAAACAGTGATTTCTGGCTTAAGGCGTCCGCAACCATATTAGCCTTTCCCGGGTGGTAATCAATGACAAGCTCGTAATCTTTCAACAACTCAAGACAATGTCTTTGTCGCAGATTTAAGTCTCTTTGAGTCATCAAATATTTGAGACTTTTGTGATCCGAAAATACATGGCACTTTTCACCAAATAAGTAATGTCGCCATATTTTTAAAGCGAATACGATGGCAACTAGTTCGAGATCATGGGTCGGATAATTTTTCTCATGTGGCTTTAATTGTCTCGACGCATAGGCCACCACTCGACCTTCTTGCATCAATACGCAACCCAACCCAAGTAGGGATGCGTCACTATAAATGACAAACTCTTTGCCTGATTCAGGTTGTACTAGAATTGGAGCTTCAGTCAAATAAGTTTTCAGTTGATCGAAACTGTCTGAAGATCCGATTCATCAAATCCATATACTGTCTGAAGATCCGATTCATCAAATCCATAAATACCGCAGGGGCATTAGTGAGCCCAAACGGCATCACTAAGAACTCGTAGTGACCATATCTCGTTCTGAAGGCAGTTTTGGGTATGTCCGAATCTCAAATTCGCAACTGATAATAGCCCGATCTCAAATCTATTTTTGAGAACACTGAGGCTCCCTTCAGTTGGTCAAACAAATCATCGATACGCGGTAACGGATATTTGTTCTTTATTGTCACTTTATTCAGCTGACGATAGTCAATGCACAACCTCATGGTTCCGTCCTTCTTTTTCACGAACAATACTGGTGCACCCCAAGGTGAGAAACTTGGTCGAGCGAAACCTCTATCCGTCAACTCTTGCAATTGAGCTTTCAATTCCTTTAACTCGGTTGGTGCCATACGATACGGAGCTATCGAAATTGGCGTAGTTCCAGGTACAAGCTCAATACCAAACTCTACCTCCCGAACAGGTGGTAAACCTGGTAATTCTTCAGGAAAAACATCCGGGTATTCGCAAACCACCAGTACAGATTCGGGTTTTTTTTCTAATTCCTTGTCATCAAGTACATACGCAAGGTATGCTTCGCACCCTTTTCTTACATATTTTTGGGCCAACATTGAGGATATTGCAGCTGGCAATCCCCTTAAGTCCGTAGACTCAACTCAGATTATCTCGTTATTTGCGCACCTCAAATCGATGGTTTTTCTTTTGCAGTTCACCAATGCATCATGTACGGTCAACCAATCCATACCAAGAATAACATCAAATTCGTCAAACGGCAAAAGCATCAAATCGGCCGAAAAACAGGATTCTCGGATTATTAGAAGGCATCTCTTACACACTTTATCAACAAGTACGTATTGACCCAAAGGGTTTGACACTCGAATTACGAACTCAGTAGACTCAACAGGTAGAGTCTTACTGGATGCTAAGGTTTCACATATATATGAATGAGTAGAGCCAGGGTCAATCAATGCAATCACATTAGTATCAAAGAGAATGAAGGTACCAGTGATGACGTCAGGGGAGGATGCCTCCTCTCGTGCGCGAATGGCATATGCTCTAGCAGGAGTACAGTTCTCGGATCGAACAGCCGTATCAGAGGCCCCTCTCTGACTACCACCCCTACCTCCTAAAATTCTCGGTGCTCTACCTCTAGTTGTCACTCCACTAGGTCTTGCACCTTGAATCTTATTCTTCTCATCAAGCTCCGTGCAATCTCTAATGAAGTGGTCCTTCGAACCGCATCCGTAACAGGCCCTGTTAGTAGACTTACCCCAACATTCACCTAGGTGTCGTCTTCCGCATTGGGGACATTCAGGTTTCTCTTGACGATTATTGCCCACACTAGCTACCGAAGTAGCTCGGGAGTCCGTCGGTGGTCGTGCTCTGATGGAAATTCCCGCAGTCGTCCTCGACTTATTAGTGTCCTCCCTGAACTTCTTTACAGCTGAGAACGGAGCTTTACCCGTCGATCTTTTACGATAGTCTCTAGCTTCAAATTCAGCCTTCTTCTTCTCCTTTCCAAGTTCTTCCGCCTTGCAGGCTCGTTCGACTAGTGTCACGAATTCTTTTATCTCCAAAATACCCACTAGTAGCTTTAAATCTTCATTCAACCCTTCTTCGAATCTTTTGCACATAGCAACCTCATCAGCTACACACTCCCGGGCATACCTACTGAGTCTTACGAATTCATGTTCGTATTCAGATACTGTCATACGGCCTTGCTTGAGTTCCAAGAATTCCTTACGCTTTTGGTCAATGAACCGTTGACTAATATATTTCTTTCGAAATTCTGTTTGAAAGAAGTCCCAAGTAACTCGTTCGTTTGGGACTATGGAAATCAGGGTCCTCCACCAATAGTAGGCTGAGTCCCGCAACAAGGATATAGCACACTTTAGAGATTCATCGGGCGTGCATGACAGTTCATCAAACACCCGAATGGTGTTATCAAGCCAGAACTCGGCCCTTTCAGCATCATCAGTAACTATGGCCCTGAACTCCTCAGCCTCGCGCTTCCTAATCAAGTCTACAAGTGGCTTACTCAGCCTCACAGGATCAGTAACTGATGGCATTACGGGCTCTTGGGGTGGATTATTCAAATTCGGGAATTGTTGGACAGCCGGATTGGTTCGGGCATATTGCGTGACCCACTCATTCATCATGGTAAAGAAGGCTTGTTTAGCCCCCTCACCTTGATTATTCGCAGATGACTGAGGTTCAACAGGCGGCGTCCCTTGTGCAGGAGCAGCCGCTACACTTTCAACGTCATCTGCCAAGGTTCTCTCTACACCGGGATCCATTTACTAATCAAAACAAAAATTTTAACCGTCAGAAGTCATCACACATTTAAACATTAACATTAAGGCATGTACAGCTAGACTCATACGTGCTATGGTAGTCCTAGAACCGACTAAACCATAGCTCTGATACCAATCAAATGTAACACCCCGAACCCAAGGCCGTCGCCGGAGTCGAACACGAGGTGTTAACAGACTTCAAACCACTAAAAAAAAATTTCCCAGACAAGCTGCCAATCTGCGTACTAGTCGCTTTAAAAACCATATCTTGAGTTCTGAAATTCGAAATCCAGTTCCGTAAATTTTCCCTAAAACTAGACTCATATGCCCATTCACATATTTTTTTATAGAATTTTTGGTTGGGCCAATTAGTACAGTTTATTAGTCAAATTCTCCCATGTTACAGGGATCGACTACACTGACCTTTGCGCATTACGACTTGGATATCTCCATGTACAAAGCTTCATTACTGATGTCGTTTGTTTCTATAGAAACTAGACTCGAAGGGGAATCTATGAACATATGGTATGACTTCTAATTATCTCTGGTTAATTTATAATGAATTTCCAAAGTCGGAACAGGGAATCCAGAAATCACTCTGGCCCTGTTTCACAAGAGTTTAATTATCTCCTAACATACAGCTCATATGGTCGTTTCGTTTCTTCTATATGAAAATAGACTCATCGAGCTTCGATTACATAATTTATTCATTAATTAATTCCACTCCTACTATTTTTAGTGATTTTTCAATCTCACGTCACTGCTGCTGCCAGCATCTGTTACTAAAGCAACTATGCCTATTTCGTGATTTCTCCTTGATCTAACTAGTAATTCATCATACATATCACAAATTATGATCATGACTAGCCATGCCAAGGGCTAATCATTGTCAAACATCTCCCTACTACACTATTGCCGTATCATGAATTTTGACACCAAAAATAATCAACCATGACATATGGCATAAAAATCGAATTTCCAAGACTTACGACCTAACATTATAGAACCAAATCCAACCGAACATTTATGCCATTTTCGCATGGCTAAAAGTTTACATACCAAATTTCAGCAAAACATATTAGCCTATACATGCCGAAATGTTCTCCTAGACCGACTAAAAAGAAGATACCAAAAGTTGCTAGCCGGTGTGATGACTTCGATGACGGCCCGATCACGTAAAAAGAGACGAGTCCAAGAAACCTAAAATAGGTGACAAGGAAACACCGAGTGAGTATATAACTCAGTAAGTCATAAGCAATGCACCACCATCCATTAATAACATTATCACAAGAGGAAACAAAATGGAACGAGGCTAGTTACTCCATCCATACCGAACCATACCATAGTTCCTTAGACCTATCGGTTCAATCTCATACCAAGTCATGCATTCACATTCCATATACTAATCAATAGGATATTTGAGGCATTTTCATACATCATTGTATTTTCGTTACAATCATACAACTAAACGACCTTTCACCTATTCCGTGATAAATCTTATGTACGTGACTTCAATTATAATTGTCACATAGGTTCAAACTTACCAAGCTCAACTCCAAATATAAACATAGCGCCTATTAGCCATGAACTCAAGGTACTTACCCGATCCGCTGTCCGTGATCAACTCAATAATGTCGCACACTTAGTGTCCATAGTGATTCAAAAGTATATATTAAGTCCGCACACTCAGTGCTATATAATCAACTCGCACACTTAGTGCTATATAATCAAACTCGCACACTTAGTGCTGTACAATTTAAACCCGCACACTTAGTGCCAATCTCATGATCATAAATGTTTATACCCGCACACTTAGTGCCGAGATCAACAACTCAATACATCTCACCTCTTTTCTTTTCATTCAACACTTTCATCACCACATGCATACATGTATATATATATATTTATCATTCCATTCAGCATCATTACATAGACGTTATGACCATTTAAATTAATACAAACTATATGCTTAATGACTTACTTTGTGTTGGGTAAGACGGTTCCAACTCGGCTACTCGATGATCTTTTCTTTGCCTTTGCTTGATTCTCCTCCTTTAACTCCTTGAGCTTAATCAATAAATCAACTAGTTTAACCATCTTGCTAAACATTCATAATGCAATTACACATGCATATGTATGTCTGTATATTCGGCAACCATCCTCACTAATTACCCATTTAGTCGATTATACACATAATTAAAGGTAACATCACGAATGGGCATACTTATGTATATATATATATGTATATATATACTTCGGAATGGGCATCACAATTAGATTTAACACCACCTTCATACTCAATTAGATGGCCGAATGCATGTATATATGCACAATGTCAACTATAACATCATTTAAACACCTAATTTCATCTCATGAACACTCGACCCATTTTTTACCCCATATGGCCGAATGTGTAAGATTACATTCAACACCACCGATGTACTTAATTAGGTGGCCAAATATACTGAGTTAGACTTGACATTATACGTCACAAGAACTCTAATTTAATTTGTCAATTGCTTGGCCAAGAACTCACAAGTGCCTTATCTACAACCTATTCGGCCTTACTACTTAAACTTAGCCTTTCATACACTTATCTCTATTGTTTTAGAAGGCCGAATCCTTATGTGTTCCAACATCTAGCTTACTCAATTCAACACATCAAAACGACATTTAGGCCGATTTTGCTAGCACACAAGCCTTTGACCGAATGTCCTTGACCTCTAGTCACCTAAATTTTTATTCTTTAAAACTCATCCAACTCATATTTTTCATTGACAACCTCCTTAACTTCAATTTATTCACATCTTTAATCATGCTACATTCGACCATTATTTAACAATAATTCATGTATCCTTTTTATTAAACACTCAAAATCAACCATCTTCATACCTCATCACCAAAGACATCAAAATACCAACCAAGAATGTAACATTCATGGCCGAATATCATCTCCATCAATTAACAAAATTTGAACCATGGCTAGGTAGATTTCAAACTTACAACTTAAAATATACATGAATCTCAAAGAATAATATCAAACATACCTCGATCTAGTTACATGCATGGCCAAACTTCTTAGAAACTTTTCCCCTAGGCACCGAATATTCAAGAGCTTCTTAATCAACTTAAAGGTGACCAAATGCCTTAACTTCAATTTCTTCTTTTTCTTTTCAATTCGGCCAAGAAGAACCAAAGAACACAACTTGTTTTTCTTTCTTCCTTAGAACATTCAGCCAAGGGAAATGAAGAAAGATGGACACTTTTTTTTTGTTTTTTCTTTCTAGTTTCGGCCAAATGGGGGGGACAACCACACACTTTTTTTTTGTTTTCATCATATTCCCTTTCATTTTTTTATGCCCATGCTCCTTATTTTATCATACTTCCCATGAAACACTAACTCAACATGTTTATGACATGTTCTTGCCCATCACACTTGGTCTACCATGCTTGTCATGGCCGGCCACTACTAATTAGGGGGGAAATTGACATGCAAGTCCCCCCTTTTTATTTCATGCACTAATAGATCCTTATGCTTTGACCTATCACATTTCAAAATTTTCTCACATAAGTCCTATTTACTAAAATTCACCTACAATTAAACAAAATTCAAACACGAAATTTTCACACATGCACATGTACATATAATTAGCATCAATTATGACGGTTAATTATTTTTATGACTCGGTTTAGCGGTCCCGAAACCACTTCCCGACTAGGCTCAATTTTGGGCTGTCACATCATTTATTTACCACAATAATTTAAAAGGTCTTTATCCAAGCACCCAGGATTTTATTCACATAAAACCAAAATATTTGCTAAAGCCCAGGTTTGAACCCAAGATTTCTCCAACACTTCCCAGGGCCATTAACCACTAAAGCAGTCATTTAATTGTGTCATTTCCTTGCATAATTAAATGCTTATATACAACTCCTTACGGACCCACACTCAAGGCCCAATACTTCTAGGCCCTAAATTCAGGGCATTAAAATTTTACCCCCTTAAAGAAATTTCGTCCTCGAAGTTTCCAACTATCTAAACAAGCGCTTAGCTCAATCTACACCACTACGCTCCTGTTGCGCACTCTAGTTCTAAACTACACTAATACACTTTTAACTTAATCTCAAAACCTCTCAAACCTATCCAAACATCTAACCACAGAAGCAACCAGATATTTACCACAGATGCATACAATTTCTATATTCAAACATCACATCCAAACAAAACACACCTGACTTAAAAGGAACTGTGATCGCTCTTCCTGCTGCACTCCAAGTGCCTAGCCTGAAGTGTTTCACCATACACCTTAACTCTTGCCTCGAACACTTCTTCCAGCACTTCCCTTACCAACCAAATCAGTGCCTCCGTACCAAGCTCCAGGTTATTGTTACTCGAAGTTAGCGGACTTACCTTGACTACAGTTTCCTAAACCATCTCATGTTCCAGGGAGGCGGGCAACTCCTCGAGACCTTGCTTGCCTTCGAAATCCATCACAGTATTGTTGCTAACTAAAAAAAATCTGATTTCCAGAACATACACTGATTAAATACAAAATCTAACTTTAAGTACAGTTTAGCAGAAAACTTACGGATTCGGTGCCGAAGACTCGGTAACCACACTTTCAGGAAAATATTCAATAAGCATTTCAAATACTTCAAATCTTTTCAAACCTTTTTGAAACAATTCTTTCAAAAATCCAATTTAAAAACCCATTCCACAGCTGAGTTTTACAACATGACTCTGATACCACTAAATGTAACACCCCAAACCCGGCCTAGAAGTTAGGCCCGAATTTGGCGTGTCAAATTGAAGTGTTTTTCAAAAACCATGTTCTCATTGAAAACCTTTCTTACTACTCAAAACCTCTGGCCATTTTAAATCTTGTGAAACTTTAATTCCCTTAAAACCTTACATGGTGCGAAAGCTTACTTTTAAACAGTTATGGAAACGAGATATTTTGAAAACTAGTTATTTTCGAAAACCGTGCCCTACTTCTAAAAAATATTAAGCATACTAAATATATTTCCCAAATAAAAGATTAAGAAAATAAAGAGGCCTTAATACAACCCAAATCAAAAACTAAAGTGCTTAACTAAATAAACGAAATAAAAAAAATATGCAATTGTGTGGTCGTCTCTGAGTCCCTCTGCGACACCGATCCACCTAATGCTGGGGATTACCTGCACAGTTAATAAACTGGGTGAGTTTACAAAAACTCAGTGTGTAATCCCTTTACTAGAGTAGAGGTCAGTAAACAGACAGAATTCAAAATTAGTCTGGGCCGGAGCCCATTACAGTAACAGTATAGTCCAGCTCAGAGCATACGTGGGCTAAAGCCCATTACAATATCATTTGGGTCACAGCCCATAACAGAATCAATTGGGCCTAGCCCATCTCAGCCTCAGTTGGGCCGAAGACCACATCACAATAATATCACAATAATATCGTACATGCAATGCTGTGCAACCCACCCCAATAATCCAACCGGTACACACCAACTCTGTCCCCCGGTACACATCATGTGGGGATATAAATATTGACCCACCAATCTGATACACATCAATGGTAGCTCGGTTGCGGTACTACCTTCATTGCAGCAAGCTGCTAATCAAATATTAGGCTTAATAGCCATCGGTGGATCCACGGTCGTCAAGCAACCATGCGATCCTCATATACTTCCTCCATTCCATAATTTCCAACCCATGCAATATGTCGTGTATGTCATGGTCAATCATCACACGTGTATGCAGAATGGCCATACTCAGTAACAGTCTTTTAAATATATATTAAGAGCATATCAGTCATACAACTATAGTCAAGTCAATTAAAACGCAGTCATACATTCATAATCAAATCAGTCAAATTCGAAGTCTAAGTCGGTCGTTTACCATTAAGGGTAAAACAGTCATTTTACCCTCCAGGGGTATGTCAGTTATTTTACACTACAAGGGTATTTCGATAATTTTGCACTACAAGGGTATTTCGGTAATTTTACAAATCGGGGGTGTTTCAGTAATTTTACAAATTGAGGGTATTTTGGTAATTTTACAAATCGAGGTTATTTCAATAATTTTACAAATCAAGGGTGTTTCGCTAATTTTACAAATAGAGGGTGTTTTGGTAAATTTACAAATTGAGGGTGTTTCGATAATTTCACAAATCAAGGGCATTTCGATAATTTTACAAATCAAGGGTACTTTGATAATTTTACAAATCGATGGTGTTTTGGTAATTTCACAAATTGGGGGTATTTCGGTAAATTTTCAAATCGAAGGTATTTCAGTAATTTCACAACCGAGGGTATTTCAATAATTTTACAAATCGGGGGTATTTCGATTTTAAAAATCGAATGGGTTTATTACTTACCTTTTCCTGTTAACAAGACCTCGTTGGCTAAAGTGAACAGATACTATGCACCAGGTAGGATTCCAGAGAAGCGAAGGTGAGTCATTAAGACCGCTTAAGTACCAAGCTCTGCCTA
Source organism: Gossypium hirsutum (assembly GCF_007990345.1). Lineage (NCBI taxonomy): Eukaryota > Viridiplantae > Streptophyta > Magnoliopsida > Malvales > Malvaceae > Gossypium > Gossypium hirsutum. The sequence continues at coordinate 64,020,067 of NC_053429.1, read as the reverse complement.
GATCCAATCCTAGACATGCATATACCCATTTCCACACCTTAACCTTATGACTTGTCCACTGTGACAGCCCTAAAGTGACCCTAGTCGGAGAGCGGTTTCGGGACCGCTAAACCGAGTCACCAAATTATTTGAATATGATAATTATTATCTAAAATATGTGAATATGAATGTGTGAAAGTTTTAAGCTTTGATTTAGTTAATTGCATGTGAATTTAGTTAATAGGACTTATGTGTGACACTTTTGAAATGTGATAGGTTAATCTATAAGGATCTATTAGTGCATGTAATAAAAAGGGTGGACTTGCATGTCAATTTCCCCACTTAATTGGTAGTGGCCGGCCATGACAATGAGGGTGGACAAAATGTGATGGGTAAAAAATGTCATAAACATGTTGTGTTAGTGTTTTATGGGAGGAATGATAAAATAAGGAGCATGGGTAATAAAATAATAGTGGTTAGTAGGAGGAGAAAGAGAAAAAGAAAAAAAATGAGCTAGGCTACTCCTCCATTGCCGTGACTTGAGGAAGGAAGAAGAAGAGGATTTTCTTGCTTCATGTTCGGTTGGTTGGTGTTTAGCAGGAGGTATGTTTGATGTTGGTCCATGAGATCCATGCATGTTTTTAGTTGTTAGGTCGAGTTCTACCTAGCCCATGGTTTAAATCTTTGCTATGTGATGGAGATGATATTCGGCCATGGGTGTTGTCTTCTTGGTTGGTGTTTGATGTAGTGGTGATGAGGCATGAAGCTGAGTTAAGTTTCGTGTAACACCCCGTACCCGAGACCGTCGCCGGGGTCGGACACGAGGGGTTAACAGCCTTAATTCACTTATTTTCACAGTCCATTTTAAAAATTTCCAGACAGCTGGCTAACTGCATCACTGTCACCTTAAAAAACATATCTTGAGTTACACAACTCGAAAATCAGTTTCGTAATTTTTCCCTAAAACTATACTCATATATCAATCTACAAATTTGTTTCTAGAATTTTTGGTTGGTCCAATTAGTACATTTTATTAGTTAAAGTCTCCCCTGTTACAGGGTTCGACTACTCTGACCTTTCTGCAATGCGACTTAGATAACTCCTTGTACAGGGCTTCAATACTTATTCTGTTTGTTTCTAATGAAACTAGACTCAAAAAAGAATCTATACATATATGGTATGACTTATAATTATATCTGGTTAATTTATAATGAATTTCCAAAGTCAGATCAGGGGATCCAGAAATCGCTCTGGCCCAGTCCCACGAAAACTTAAATATCTCTTAAAATACAACTCATATGACCGTTTCGTTTCTTCCATATGGAATTAGATTTATCAAGGTTCGATTACATAATTTATTCACTATTTAATTCCATTTCTACTATTTTTAGTGATTTTTCAAATCTACATCACTGCTGCTGTCAGCATCAGCCTTTAAGGTAGACTTTACCTATTTCATAGTTTCCATGATTCAACTAGCCCTTTAGCATATATAGCCCAAAATATAATCATGATGAACCATTCTAATGGCTAATCGTTTCCAAACATTTCCATGCCTCTTAATGAACATATACATTCAAGATGATTATAACATTATGCTCAAAATATATATAAGCCATTTTCGCATGGCTATCCAAATATATACAACACCAAAGTACTTGACTAATAACAAAAAAAGGGGTGTCCTATACATGCCATTTCAAAGTTCAACCAAAAGTGTACCAAAAGGAGCTTTGATAGTGTGGGCGACTTCGACTTCAAAAATCCCGAGTCCGATAGCTGAAGAACCAAAATCTATAAAACAGAGATTTACAGAAGCGGAGTAAGCATTTAATGCTTAGTAAGTTTTGAGCCATAAAATTTGACACAACTAAAATGTAGCATTCATATGGCTAAATGGATAATTTGACATGCACAAATTCTCAATATCATACTTACTTCACATTACCAACCCTTATATTCATACACAAAAGATCAACATAGCCAAAGGCCGGTAGCTCATTATCGATTGAGCGAATACTTATTTGTAAGGGATCAACTAATTCAAAGCACATACGAAACATACCTCATCGCTGGGATTTTACAAGCGTATTAATTGAAACTATTACAGCAAGGTCGCTCATTCCCAAGCCAAGTACCTTCGGGATTTAACCGGATATAGCTACTCGCTCGAATGCCTTCGGGACATAGCCCGGATATAGTAACTCGCATGAATGCCTTCGGGACTTAGCCCGGATATAGTAACTCGCACTAATGCCTTCGGGACTTAGCCCGGATATAGTAACTCGCACGAATGCCTTCGGGACTTAGCCCGGATATAGTAACTCGCACAAATGCCTTCGGGACTTAGCCCAGAACTAGTCACTAGCGCAAATGCCTTCGGGACTTAGCCCGGTTATCATCCAAACATTCATGCACATATCAACAAATCATGACAAATTTATATTCCATTTTCATAATCAGAGTTCAAACACAAGTCATGTATTAAGCAATCCCATTTTTGGCTCACTAGCCACATACAAATAGCATGGTTTAGTTTGCTTTATGACACGATCTCTATGCACATACGGCTACCCGTCACACGTATAGACAAATTAACTCAACATAAAATTCAAGTAGAATCATCATATCACCGTATATTTGTTATGCTCATACGTCATGACTTAATCAAATCGTAAACTAAGTCTCGTTACTCGAAAACTTACCTCGGATGTTGTCGAACGATTTCGATGGCTATTCGACCACTTTTTCCTTCCCTTTATCGGATTTAGATCCCCTTTGCTCTTGAGCTTAATTTAAACAAATAAATTCATTTAATTATTTTTCACTTGGGCAATTCCATTCAATACATGTATGTCATACAATTTAAGTACAATGACCTTGCTCAATACTATTTAAACATCATGCATTACCGAATTTCATCAACACCATCTAACTTCATGTAGAAACACATATCGTCCTAGGTCGGTACACAAGTCAAATGCATCATTTAAATTGTCAAAGTCCACAATTTAGTCATATTTCTCTATCATAGTTTCTTCACCTAAACCGAATTAGCAAGCCCATATAGTCATTGGCCAAATGCTATTTAACCCAAGTCATCAAGAATTCCATTATTTAACACCTTAGATATCCATAGCTAAATAGGTTATTTGTACATACATATATATACATAAGTGCATAGATACTATGTTACTAACAATTATTTCCTTGCTTAGCAGCCGAACCAATATACACATTACTTCATATCTACCCGTCACGTTTTCTCTACTTAAACCGAATAAACTTGCACATAAGGTCCTTGGCCGAACCTTACTAAAAACAAGTCAACCAAAATCTTAGTATTTATCTTGTGTATAACCTTATTTACCTTCCAAAAATCACAAAAACATCAAACTCTTAATGTTTATGTACAAGGCTGAATCTTAACATGATCCAACCTCCAACTCATTCCTTTCAACAACCAAAACCGAATGCTCAAGCTATCACCGAGATTTCAAAATTTTGCCATGGTTTGTGTAAGAAATTAGCTAATTAACTAGAAACAAGTTTAAAACTTAAGAATTTAACACAAAATACTAACCTCCCCTTAAGCTCAAGGTGACCGAAACCTCTCTTCTTCCTCCTTTCAAACTGGCCAAGAAGAACCAAAGGATGAAGCCTTTCTTTTTTTTTTCTAGTTTCGGCAAAATGGGGGAACAACCACACACTTTTTTTTTCTTTGTTTTCATCATATTCCCTTTCATTATTTTATTCCCATGCTCCTTATTTTATCATACCTCCCATGAAACACTAACTTAATATGTTTATGACATGTTTTTGCCCATCACACTTGGTCCACCATACTTGTCATGGCCGGCCACTACTAATTAGGGGGGAAAATTGACATGCAAGTCCCCCCTTTTTCTTACATGCACTAATAGATCCTTATGTTTTGATCTATCACATTTCAAAATTTTCTCACATAAGTCCTATTTACTAAAATTCACCTACAATTAAACAAAATTCAAATATGAAATTTTCACACATGCATATATACATATAATAAGCATCAAATATGACAGCTAATTATTTTTATGACTCGATTTTGTGGCCTCGAAACCACTTCCCGACTAGGGTCACATTAGGGCTATCACATTTCGGCTAAGGTGGATTTGTGTTGATGTATTTGCATGCTAAATGTGAAGCTTTGTAATGATACATGTGATGGTGGATTGATGACTCTTGGATTTTCTTTTTAGCATTTTTGAGTTAGACATTAAGTTCTTTGTTTAACCCATGACCAAATTTGAAATGGTATGGTGTCTTGATGCCTTCGGCCATGGTAGGAAGTAGAAGAGAAATATGGTTGTTGTTCATGTTATTTGGATGAAAAATGGTAGTAAGGTGAAGTGCAAATGTTAGTATTTGATTACTAGTGTATATATGTGTATTAGCCGAGTTTTGAACTTGAAACAAAATGGTATGTAGTTAATACAAGTAACCATATTTGTAGGAAGTATTAAGCATATAATTGGCCTCAACATAGACATGCATATTCGGCCACATGAGATAGATTGGTGTTGTATGTATTCGGTTATAGGCGAGCATAATGATGAATCTATCTTGACTTAGATAATCGGCTCAAGGAGAATTTGTTAAAGTGCTTAGTTAATTGATATTAGGTTAATGATGTGTGTATTCGGTCATAAAGGTGCACATGAGGAAATGTTAGATTAATTGTATTAAATTTCTCAATGTGATTAGAAATGCGTATGACCATTTTGTATTTGAGCTAAAGGTGGCCATATGACCTATCAAACTCCTTCTCATATTCGGCCATAAGCTAGCATAATGAGACTTTAATAAGTTAAATTTGTTTGAATTAGCTCAAGAGCTTAGAGGACCAAAGTTGGATAAGGGAAAGGAAAAAGTTATCGAATAGCCGCCGAAATCGTTCGACAACATCCGAGGTAAGTTTTTGAGTAATGGATCTTAGATTATGATTCGATTAGATCATGTTTTAAGTAAATCAAAATCATGCTCTTTGTATGTAACTATTGAGCCGAAAATGATAATGCTTGATAAGTGACTTGTGTTTGAATTCTAGTTATTAAAATGAAATATAGATGTGTCATGATTTATTGATATGTGCATGGATATTCGGATGATAACCGGCTAAGTCCCGAAGGCATTTGTGCTAGTGACTAATTCCGGGCTAAGCCCGAAGGCATTTGTACGAGTTACTATATCCGGGCTAAGTCCCGAAGGCATTTGTGCGAATTACTATAACCGGGCTAAGTTTCGAAGGCATTTGTGCGAGTTACTATATCCGGGCTAAGTCCCGAAGGCATTTATGCGAGTTACTATAACCGGGCTAAGTCCTGAAGGCATTTGAGCAAGTAGCTATATCTGGCTAAATTCCGAAGGCACTTGGTTTGGGAATGAGCGATCTTGCTGTAATAATTTCAATTAATACGCTCGTAAAATCCCAACGATGAGGTACGTTTCGTATATGCATTGGAGTAGTTGATTCCTTTTAAATATTATTCAGTCAGTCAATTAATGAGCTTCCGGCCTTTGGTTAAGTTGATCCCTTATGTGTGAATATGAGGGTTGGAAATGTGGAGTAGAACTGATTTTTGAGAATATGTGTATATGAAATTATCCGTTTAGTTATATGAATGATATACTTCAGTTGTGCCTAATTTCATTGCTTAAAACTTACTAAGCATTAAATGCTTACTCCGTCCTTTGAATCTCTGTTTTATAGATTTTGGTTCGTCAGCTATCGGACTCGGGATTGTCGAAGTCGAAGTCGTCCACACTATCAAAGCCCTTTTGGTACACTTTTGGTTGAACTCTGAAAATGGCATGTATAGGACTACCCTTGTTGTTGTTGGTCATGTACCCTTTGGTTTTGTATAAATTTGGATAGCCATGCGAAAATGGCTTATATATACTTTGAGCATAGCATTATAATCGTTTTGTATGTTGTTCATTGAGAGGTATGGAAATGTTTGGTAACGATTAGCCATTGGAATGGTTAATCATGATCATTTTGGTGCTTTGTATGACAAATTCTAGTTGATTCATGGAAAACCATGAAATAGGTAAAGTTTACCTTAAAAACAGATGCTGACAGCAGCAGTGGTGTGGATTTCAAAAATCACTAAAAATAGTAGGAATGAAATTAAATAGTGAATAAATTATTTAATCGAACCTTGATGATTCTATTTTCATATGAAAGTAACGAAACGATCATATGAGCCGTATTTTCTGAGATGCTTAAGTTTTCGTGAAACAGGGCCAGAGTGATTTCTGGATCCCCTGTTCCGATTTTGGAAATTCACTATAAATTAGCCAGAGATAATTAGAAGTCATGCCCTATTTGTACAGATTCCTTTTCGAGTCTAGTTTCTTTAGAAACAAACGGCATAAGTATTGAAGCCCTGTACAAGGAGATATCTAAGTCGTAATGCATGAAGGTCATAGTAGTCCAACCCTGAAATAGGGGATACTTTAACTAATAAACCGTACTAATTGGCTCGACCAAAAATTCTAAAAAAAAAATTTGTAGATGGATATATGAGTCTAGTTTCAGGTAAAATTTACGAAACTGGTTTTTGAGTTTTGGAACTCAAGATATGATTTTTAAGGTGACAGTGACGCAATTAGCCAGCTTGTCTGGAAATTTTTAAAATGGTCTGTGAAAATAAATGAATTAAGTCTGTTAGCACCTCGTGTTCGACTCCGGCAACGGTCTCGGGTACGGGGTGTTACAATTTTATTGGTATCAGAGCTACGGTTTAGTCGATTCTAGGACTACCGTAATACGTTTGGGTCTAGCTATACATGCCATTATGTGATTATTTGATAGTGTGGTGATTTCTGACAATTGAAAATATGTTTATTTATAGTAATGGATCCCGATCCCAACCGAGCGGTAGCTAATGATCTTGAGAGTGTAGTGCCTGCTCCCGCACAAGGGACAGCGTCGGTGGACTCTCAACCTATTGCTAGTAATCCGAATGATGAAGCTAGACAAGCTTTTTATAGCGTGATGAATGATTAGTTCAACCAATACATTCGAACTAATACGGCTGTTCCACAACCTCCATTCCCGACTAATACCACCCCCGCACCTACAATACCTCCGGCAACTGAACAAATAAGGTCAAATAAGCCCCCAGTTGACAGAATCCGAAAACACGGGGCTACTAAATTTAAAGCTACGGACAGCGATGATGCCGAGCAAGCTGAATTTTGGTTGGACAACACTATTCGGGTACTCGATGAGCTATCTTGCACACCCGATGAGTGCCTAAAGTGTACTATCTCCTTGCTACGTGATTCTGCCTACTATTGGTGGAATACGTTGACTTCTGTTGTGCCCAGAGAGCAAGTAACTTGGGAGTTTTTCCAAACTGAGTTTCGGAAAAAGTATATCAGTCAAAGATTCATAGATCAAAAACGGAAGGAATTTCTTGAACTTAAACAAGGTTCCATGTCGGTTACCGATTATGAACGAAAGTTTGTAAGGCTTAGCCGGTACGCTCGAGAATGCATTTCTTCAGAAGCCGTGATGTGTAAACGTTTCGAGGATGGACTGAATGATGATATAAAGCTGTATGTTGGCATTTTGGAAATCCGAGAATTTGTGGTACTTGTCGAGTGAGCTTGCAAAGCCGAGGAGCTCAGTATGGAGAAAAGAAAAGCTGATATGGGAGCAAAGGAGTTTCGTAAGAGGTCTTTTGGGAGGCCCTTTCAACAGTCATCAAAGAAATTTAGAGATGATTTAGGTCGATCTAGAGACACTTCGGGTTTTTCTAGACGAGATCGTGATCGACCCCCTGTGAGTGCACGAGTCACTTCGGTCGCCAGTGTTGGAAATGATCGTCGAGACAGAACGGAGTGTCAGTATTGTGGTAAATGGCATTCGGGGAGTTGTAGATTCCATGACCGCTCTTGTTACAAGTGCGGATCAGCTGACCACTTTATTAAAGATTGCCCGAGATTGTCTGAACAGAATGTAAATCAGAGTGGGAAACCTGGTGCTACTACTGCTCGGGGTAGACCATCTAGAAATATGGGCAATGCTAGTGGCGGTCAGAGAGGATCTAGAGATGCTACAACCAGATCTGAGGCTCGTGCTCCTGCTAGAGCTTACGCTATACGCGCACGCGAGGATGCTTCCTCGCCAGATGTTATTACTGGTACTTTTACTCTCTTTGATACTAATGTGATTGCTTTGACTGACCCTGGTTCTACTCATTCTTATATATGTGAAACCTTAGCATCCAGTAAGACTCTACCTGTTGAGTCTACTGAGTTTGTAATTCGGGTGTCAAATCCTTTGGGTCGTTACGTGCTTGTCGACAAAGTGTGCAAGAAATGTCCCTAGTAATCTGAGGTTCCTGTTTTCCGGCCGATTTGATGCTTTTACCGTTTGACGAATTTGATGTTATCCTCGGTATGGATTGGTTGACCGTACATGATGCAATTGTAAATTGCAAAAGAAAAACCATCGATTTAAGGTGTGTAAATAACGAGATAATCCGAGTTGAGTCTACTGACTTGAATAGGTTGCCAGCTGTAATATCATCGATGTTGGCTCAGAAATATGTAAGAAAGGGGTGTGAAGCATACCTTGCGTATGTACTTGATGATAAAGAGTTAGAAAAGAAGCCTGAATCTGTGCCAGTGGTTTGTGAATACCCGGATGTTTTTCCCGAAGAATTACTGGGTTTACCACCTGTTCGGGAGGTAGAGTTTGGTATTGAGCTTGTACCTGGTACTACACCGATTTTGATAGCTCCTTATCGTATGGCACCAACCGAGTTAAAAGAGTTGAAGGCTCAGTTGCAAGAGCTGACGGATAGGGGTTTCGCTCGACCAAGTTTCTCACCTTGGGGTGCACCAGTATTGTTTGTGAAAAAGAAGGACGGAACCATGAGGTTGTGCATCGACTATCGTCAGCTGAATAAAGTGACAATAAAGAATAAATATTCGTTACCGCGTATTGATGATTTGTTTGATCAACTAAAGGGAGCCTCGGTGTTTTCAAAGATAGATTTGAGATTGGATTATTATCAGTTGCGAATTCGAGATTCGGATATACCCAAAACTGCTTTCAGAACGAGATATGGTCACTACGAATTCTTAGTGATGCCGTTTGGGCTCACTAATGCCCCCGCGGTATTTATGGATTTGATGAATCGGATCTTCAAACCGTATTTGGATCAGTTTGTAGTTGTGTTTATCGATGATATTTTGGTCTATTCGAGAAATGAAGTCGATCATGCTGAACACCTGGGATTAGTGTTGCAAATTTTACGGGATAAGCAGTTATATGCTAAGTTCAGTAAGTGTGAGTTCTGGTTAAGAGAGGTTAGCTTCTTAGGTCATGTGGTGTCTGCATCGGGTATTCGAGTTGACTCGAACAAAATTTCGGCCATACTTAACTGGAAGCCTCCGAGAAATATTACTGAAGTTCGGAGCTTTTTTGGGACTTGCCAGTTACTACAGACGCTTTGTAAAGGGTTTCTCGATGATAGCCACACCAATGATGAAACTACTTCAGAAAGATGTTAAGTTTGAATGGACAGAAAAGTGTCAGAAAAGTTTCGATCAACTGAAAACTTGTTTGACTGAAGCTCCAGTACTAGTGCAGCCCGAATCAGGCAAAGAGTTTGTCATTTATAGTGATGCATCCCTACTTGGGTTGGGTTGCGTATTGATGCAAGAGGGTCGAGTTGTAGCTTATGCGTCGAGACAACTAAAGCCACATGAGAAAAATTATCCGACCCATGATCTTGAACTAGCTGCCATCGTGTTCGCTTTGAAAATATGGCGACATTACTTATTTGGTGAGAAGTGCCATGTATATTCGGATCACAAAAGTCTCAAATATTTGATGACTCAAAGAGACTTGAATCTGCGACAAAAACGTTGGCTCGAGTTGTTGAAAGATTATGAGCTTGTCATTGACTATCACCCGGGAAAGGCTAATGTGGTTACGGATGCCTTAAGTCGTAAATCACTGTTTGCTTTACGAGCGATGAATGTACACTTGTCTGTTCTATCCGACAATGTGTTAGTGGTAGAATTAAAGGCCAAACCATTGTTGATTCATCAAATTCGTGAAGCTCAGAAAGTCGATGATGAACTGGTTGCAGAACGGGCTGAATGTGTTTCGAATATGGAATCAGAGTTTCAAATTGATGATGACGATTGTTTGAGGTTCAGAAGTCGTTTGTGCATTCCAAGAAATTCAGAACTTATTTCGATGATTCTGAACGAAGCTCATTGTAGCCGAATGTCAATTCACCCGGGGAGTACGAAAATGTACAATGATCTGAGACGTCAGTTTTGGTGGCATGGTATGAAACGAGACATTTCCGATTTTGTTTCGAAGTGCTTAGTATGTCAGCAAGTGAAGGCGGAACATCAAGTGCCTACGGGTTTACTTCAGCCGATCATGATACCTGAATGGAAATGGGATTGAGTCACGATGGATTTTGTATTTGGGTTGCCAGTGTCGGCAAGTAAGAAAGATGCGATTTGGGTTGTTGTTGATAGACTGACTAAGTCGGCTCACTTTATCCCCGTACGCACGGATTTTTCATTGGATAAACTAGCTGAATTGTATGTTCTCAGATTGTGAGATTACACGGGGTACCTATTTCTATTGTGTCGGATAGAGACCCGAGATTCACCTCACGATTTTGGAAGAAATTGCAAGAAGCTTTGGGTACCAAGTTGCATTTTAGCACCACTTTTCACCCCCAAACCGATGGTCAATCCGAGCGGATAATTAGATACTTGAGGATATGTTGAGATGTTGCATCCTCGAGTTTAGTGGTTCATGGGAGCGGTATTTACCTTTGATTGAATTCGCTTACAACAATAGTTTTCAATCAAGTATTAAGATGGCACCTTACGAGGCTTTGTACGGTCGTAAATGCCGTACACCATTGTTTTGGACCGAGCTCGGTGAAAGTAAAATTTTCGGAGTTGATTTCATTAAAGATGCTGAACAGAAAGTAAAAGTAATCCGTGAAAGTCTGAAGGCAGCCACAGATCGTCAGAAGTCGTACGTGGATCTGAAATGAAAAGACATTAAGTATCAGGTGGGAGACAAAGTGTTTCTTAAAGTTTCACCTTGGAAAAAGATACTCATATTTGGTCGTAAGGGCAAATTGAGTCCGAGATTCATTGGGCCGTATGAAATCTCCGAACGAGTTGGTCCAGTTGCATATAGGTTGCTTTTACCCCCTGAACTTGAAAGGATCCACAACGTTTTTCATGTTTCGATGCTTCGACGTTACAGATCTGATCCTTCGCACATAATAAGTCCCTCCGAGGTTGAAATTCAAGCCGATATGAGTTATGAAGAAGAACCAATTCGTATCCTAGCTCGTGAAGTGAAAGAGTTGCGAAACAAAAAGGTTCCTTTAGTAAAAGTGTTATGGCTCAAACACGGGATGGAAGAAGCTACTTGGGAACCCGAGAACTCTATGAAAGAATGATACCCAAACCTATTTACCGGTAAGATTTTCGGGGACGAAAATTTTTTAAGTGGGGGAGAGTTGTGACAGCCCTAAAGTGACCCTAGTCGGAGAGCGGTTTCGGGACCGCTAAACCGAGTCACCAAATTATTTGAATATGATAATTATTGTCTAAAATATGTGAATATGAATGTGTGAAAGTTTTAAGCTTCGATTTAGTTAATTGCATGTGAATTTAGTTAATAGGACTTATGTGTGACACTTTTGAAATGTGATAGGTTAATCTATAAGGATCTATTAGTGCATGTAATAAAAAGGGTGGACTTGCATGTCAATTTCCCCACTTAATTGGTAGTGGCCGGCCATGACAATGAGGGTGGACAAAATGTGATGGGTAAAACATGTCATAAACATGTTGTGTTAGTGTTTTATGGGAGGAATGATAAAATAAGGAGCATGGGTAATAAAATAATAGTGGTTAGTAGGAGGAGAAAGAGAAAAAGAAAAAAAAATGAGCTAGGCTACTCCTCCATTGCCGTGACTTGAGGAAGGAAGAAGAAGAGGATTTTCTTGCTTCATGTTCGGTTGGTTGGTATTTAGGAGGAGGTATGTTTGATGTTGTTCCATGAGATTCATGCATGTTTTTAGTTGTTAGCTTGAGTTCTACCTAACCCATGGTTTAAATCTTTGCTATGTGACAGAGATGATATTCGGCCATGGGTGTTGTCTTCTTGGTTGGTGTTTGATGTTGTGGTGATGAGGCATGAAGATGAGTTAAGTTTCGGCTAAGGTGGATTTATGTTGATGTCATTTGCATGCTAAATGTGAAGCTTTGTAATGATACATGTGATGGTGGATTGATGACTCTTGGATTTTCTTTTTAGCATTTTTGAGTTAGACATTAAGTTCCTTGTTTAACCCATGACCAAAATTGAAATGGTATGGTGTCTTGATGCATTCGGCCATGGTAGGAAGTAGAAGAGAAATATGGTTGTTGTTCATGTTATTTGGATGAAAAATGGTAGTAAGGTGAAGTGCAAATGTTAGTATTTGATTACTAGCGTATATATGTGTTTTAGCCGAGTTTTGAACTTGAAACAAAATGGTATGTAGTCAATACAAGTAACCATATTTTTAGGAAGTATTAAGCATATAATTGGCCTCAACATAGACATGCATATTCGGCCACATGAGATAGATTGGTGTTGCATGTATTCGGTTATAGGCGAGCATAATGATGAATCTATCTTGACTTAGATAATCGGCTCAAGGAGAATTTGTTAAAGTGCTTAGTTAATTGATATTAGGTTAATGATGTGTGTATTCGGTCATAAAGGTGCACATGAGGAAATGTTAGATTAATTGTATTAAATTTCTCAATGTGATTAAAAATGCGTATGACCATTTTGTATTTGAGCTAAAGGTGGCCATATGACCTATCAAACTCCTTGTCATATTCGGCCATAAGCTAGCATAATGAGACTTTAATAAGTTAAATTTGTTTGAATTAGCTCAAGAGCTTAGAGGACCAAAGTTGGATAAGGGAAAGGAAAAAGTGATCGAATAGCCGCCGAAATCGTTCGACAACATCCGAGGTAAGTTTTTGAGTAATGGATCTTAGATTATGATTCGATTAGATCATGTTTTAAGTAAATCAAAATTATGCTCTTTGTATGTAACTATTGAGCCCAAAATGATAATGCTTGATAAGTGACTTGTGTTTGAATTCTAGTTATGAAAATGAAATATAGATGTGTCATGATTTATTGATATGTGCATGGATATTCGGATGATAATCGGGCTAAGTCCCGAAGGCATTTGTGCTAGTGACTAATTCCGGGCTAAGCCCGAAGGCATTTGTGCGAGTTACTATATCTGGCTAAGTCCCGAAGGCATTTGTGCGAGTTACTATAACCAGGCTAAGTCCCGAAGGCATTTGTGCGAGTTACTATATCCGGGCTAAGTACCGAAGGCATTTGTGTGAGTTACTATAACCGGGCTAAGTCCCGAAGGCATTTGAGCAAGTAGTTATATCCGGCTAAATTCTGAAGGTACTTGGTTTGGGAATGAGCGATCTTGCTGTAATAATTTCAATTAATACGCTCGTAAAATCCCAACGATGAGGTACGTTTCGTATATGCATTGGAGTAGTTGATTCCTTTTAAATATTATTCGCTCAGTCAATTAATGAGCTTCCGGCCTTTGGTTAAGTTGATCCCTTATGTGTGAATATGACGGTTGGAAATGTGAAGTAGAACTGATTTTTGAGAATATGTGTATATGAAATTATCCGTTTAGTTATATGAATGATATACTTCAGTTGTGCCTAATTTCATTGCTCAAAACTTACTAAGCATTAAATGCTTACTCCGTTCTTTGAATCTCTGTTTTATAGATTTTGGTTCGTCAGCTATCGGACTCGGGATTGTCGAAGTCGAAGTCGTCCACACTATCAAAGCCCTTTTGGTACACTTTTGGTTGAACTCTGAAAATGGCATGTATAGGACTACCCTTGTTGTTGTTGGTCATGTAACCTTTGGTTTTGTATAAATTTGGATAGCCATGCGAAAATGGCTTATATATACTTTGAGCATAGCATTATAATCGTTTTGTATGTTGTTCATTGAGAGGTATGGAAATGTTTGGTAACGATTAGCCATTGGAATGGTTAATCATGATCATTTTGGTGCTTTGTATGACAAATTCTAGTTGATTCATGGAAAACCATGAAATAGGTAAAGTTTACCTTAAAAACAGATGCTGATAGCAGCAGTGGTGTGGATTTGAAAAATCACTAAAAATAGTAGGATTGGAATTAAATAGTGAATAAATTATGTAATCGAACCTTGATGAATCTATTTTCATATGAAAGTAACGAAATGATCATATAAGCCTTATTTTATGAGATGTTTAAGTTTTAGTGAAACAGGGCCAGAGCGATTTCTGGATCCCCTGTTCCGAATTTGGAAATTCACTATAAATTAACCAGAGATAATTAGACATTATACCCTATATATACAGATTCCATTTCGAGTCTAGTTTCTTTAGAAACAAACGACATAAGTATTGAAGCTTTGTACAAGGAAATATCTAAGTCGTAATGCATGAAGGACAGAGTAGTCAAACTCTGAAAAAGGGGAGACTTTAACTAATAAACTGTACTAATTGGCTCGACCAAAAATTCTAGAAAAAAAATTTGTAGATGGATATATGAGTCTAGTTTTAGGTAAAATTTACAAAACTGGTTTTTGAGTTTTGGAACTCAATATATGATTTTTAAGGTGACAGTGATGCAGTGAGCCAGCTTGTCTGGAAATTTTTAAAATGGTCTGTGAAAATAAATGAATTAAGTCTGTTAGCACCTCGTGTTCGAATTCGGAAACGGTCTCGGGTACGGGGTGTTACATCCACCGTCGCAATTAGTTAATTATTTAAGTTTTATGTCTGCTTGAGTAGTTACCAAAAACTTGGTCCACAACCCCTTTACTAAACACTAACAGATCCACACTTATTCATTTGGCCCCTTTAGGCCCAATCTCGTTCACATGGTCCATCAGGCCCAATCACATTCATATGGCCCTGCAGGCCCAACTACTTCCCACCTAACAGTTAGATTTACACAGTGGGCCCACAGGCCCATCGAACCCATCGAGGCCTACAATAGCCCCAGCACACGAGAACGCTCGTGGCAGTTTCAGCTTTTGCCGATTTCTAACAAAGAAGGGCATGAATACACACCTGTTTATGAGAACGCGCCAAAGTCCACAATCACCAACCTTGGCACATCCTGCATTGGGTCTTAATCACCTTTTTCTTTTTCACCAACTCATCTTGTTTGCTCTATTTAAAGCCAACTTCTCGCCAATTCTCATGTTAGCTTCTCGATGTGGGATTACTTTCAACCATTAGGAAAATTCCTTATATTTATATGACCACTTCAACCACAGAGTTCTAGTCCAACTCCACCTCCTATGCAGCTCAAATAGAAAAATAAATACTCCATTGCACATCCCAAGACTTGAACATTAAACCTCACAGTTACACAACACGCAACCTTGCCACTCCACCACAGGCTCTTTCTGTGTCATATTTTATCCTCAATTAAATATAAGGTCTATAGGCCAAAGTCCAGGTTCCTTTAAAAGAAAAACCAAAATAAATTGCAGGAGCCAAGACTTGAACCCAGGCTCCCTTGCAACCTTAATGACACCACAACCACTAGACCACAGGCTTCCTTGTGTCATTTATTTACCACAATAATTTAAAAGGCCTTTATCCAAGCACCCAGGGTTTTATTCACTAAAAACCAAAATATTTGCTAAAGCCCAGGTTTGAACCCAAGATTTCTCCAACACTTCCCAGGGCCATTAACCACCAAAGTAGACAGTTAATTATGTCATTTCCTTGCACAATTAAGTGCTTATATACAACCTCCTTACGGACCCACACTCAAGGCCCAATACTTCTAGGCCCCAAATTCGGGGCGTTACATGTCCTTTTTCTTAAAGAACAAAACCAGTGCACCCTAAGGTGAAAAACTACGTCAAGCAAAACCCCTATCTGTCAACTCTTGTAGCTGTGCTTTCAACTCTTTCAACTCAGTAGGAGCCATTCTGTAAGGTGCTATCGATATCGATAATGTCCCCAGTACTTGTTCAATAGGAAACTCAACATCTCTGATCTGCGTTAATCCCAGTAACTCCTCTGGAAATACATCAGGATACTCACAAACCACCGATACTAATTCAAGCTCCGATTTAGATACTTTAGTGTCCAAAACATAAGCAAGATACGCATCACAACCTTTTCTCACATATTTTTGCATTGACATAGCTGATATAACAATAAGCAACTCACTCAGACTATCTGATTCAATACGAAGCATCTCACTATTTTGACATTTCAATACAATAAGCTTTCGTCTACAATTCACAATGGCATCGTGTAGATTTAACCAATCCATGCCCAAGATCACATCAAATTCATCAAATGATAATAGCATCAAATCAGCCAGAAAACTATAACCTGGATTCATCAAAGGACAATTCTTGCTGACTTTATCTACTAGCACATACTGACCTAAGGGGTTCGATATTTTAACCACAAATTCAATGGACTCAACAAGTAAATTCTTACTAGACACTAAATTCATGCATACATAAGAATGAGTTGATCCTGGTTCAATCAAAGTAGTAATATCAATATCAAAAATAGAGAAAGTAACGGTAATAACATTTGGCCTAGAAGCATTCTATCATGCACGGATAGCATAAGCCCTAGCTAGCGCTCATACTTCAGATCTCACCGTAGAATCTTTCATTACACCACGGCTGGTCTACTATTTAATGTCACAGAAATAATGTGCAAGCGTACACTGTCGATGCAAGTATAGTAGATAGATGCGAGTCTGTCAGATATCGATCCCAAAGGGATGGTTGTCTTTTGTCTATTAATGTCAGTGTAATAACTAGATATAAACGAGATAAATTGTGATGATAATTGTCGCTGCAATAACTTGAAAACAATAAAATAAAATATGATAAAGATAAACTGGGATCCCTAACATGAATCTTCAGCAAAATACTAAGTGCTCACAAGGTATAAAAGGATAGGTGATTGTCGAGGCAATAAAACTCAATGTATATCTTACCCAGCACCAATCCTCTATTCAATTTGAGACTTAAACATGCACATTAACTGTAACACCCTAACCCGTGTCTGTCGCCAGATTAGGGTTAAGAGGTATTACCGATCAAACACAACATTTAACTAACATTTCACAACTCAATAAACATTCATTCACATACACATTGTCCCTTAAATAGGTCTGTGAGACCTTAAAACATGCTTAAAGGAGGTTAGGGACTAAACCGATCACATACAAAAATATCTGAAAACTTAAAAAATTTTCATACATTCAGGGCTCACACGCCCATGTGAACAGGCTGTGGGCCTCACAAGGGCACTAGACACGCCCGTGTCATATGCCGTGTGAAAACATGGCATACATACTGGCCTAGGTCACACGGCCAACCACACGCACGTGTGTCTTGCATGTGTGCCCTTCGAATTGGCCACACACGGCTATGTACCAAGCCATGTGCCATTTAAAGGGGTATACTGACTTATGGCATAGGCCAATCACACGCCCGTGTGAGGCCGTGTGGATCATATTGACTTCACTTTAATATCAAAATCAGAGGACACATGGCCGTGTAGCATGACCGTGTGTCACACAAGGCTGAGACACACGCCCGTGTCCCTGCCCGTGAGGACAAAATAGGCCATTTGCAAAGCCAAATTTCCACCCTTTTTGCACATACCTACACAACTCATATAGTATCATTTTAAGACACAATTATGTAGCCAATGTTCATCAACCAATACACAATCATACGAAATTCATTTCAACCATTTCAATACTCATTTCAATGTTATTTACCTATTAAATACCAACCAACTTATCTTGCTTTACTAAGCATAATTCACATATATAATTCATATAGCAAAACATACCAATTCATCATCTCAAAACCAAGCCACAACATGCCATAACATAAGACTATATATATACATCATATTTCACTTATCAAACTCATGAATTAATCCAACTTAAATAGCCAATTACACACCAACATTTACAAGCCAAATCTCATGGCTAAAATTATAACTCAAAACACATGACCACATAACTCAAGCCTATAGATGCCATATAACCAAGTCACAAGTGTATAAATACCGAAATAGAAAACCAGATAGTGTGATGTGATCTCCGCCGACTTCCAACCTGAGCAAACGTTCGAATCACTGTAAAACATAGAAGAATAACACAAAGTAAGCTATAAAGCTTAGTAAGCTCGTATGGTATTAAACTTATCTTATTGGATAAACACATAGTAAGCGTTACATATACTAAAATATAAATTCATTTGATTTCATCTTTATACCATAATTCCAATCACAGAATTAAAAAAAACTTCACAAGTTTATTTATTTCTATGCTCATACAGATCAAAAACATTCTTATAAGTTCTATCACATTTACATATATAAAATCACTATATATAACTTCATTCAAACCAACATTTCCTCACATTTTCTTTAGCCAAGGTGAATCATGTTAATATCACCTAGTAACAGTATTTCGCACGTTATATACCTTATGTATATATAGTTAAAACAAACATCACTCATGCCTCATTTAACATCCAATTCATACCTCCATATAGCCAAATGAACCCATTTTCGCAAAAAACATATTTATACACAAATCTTTCTCATTTCATATATATGACAGAATATGAACTCACCATTTTCATTCAATTCTCTCATAAGTTTTTGTACATACCTGTATTACTTATTTCGATCGTACTTTCATTCTTGCCTTGATTATGCGCATTGAACCATTCGGAATCGCTAAGGATACTTGGAAATCTAGTATAACTCATACAATGCCATATCCCAGATATGGTATTACATGTTATAATATATCGATGCGAATACCCTAGCTATGGTTTTACACGAATCTCATTCCGGTAATCCTAATGTCATGACATTTAGATCCTAAGCTATTCCTATGGTTCGTTAGGGACTTCCAGATGTCGTAACTCTGTCTATTGTGCTCGTACTCATTTCCAATCAATATTATAATTCAATACAACAATAATAACAAATTCATAGCACAATTTAATAGCATTTAATAACATATGAACTTACCTCGATCATTAAAACGTAGGATCGAATCGACTAGTCTGATATTTTATCTTTTCCTCGATCTAGACCTGTATTTCACTTTTTCTCAATCCAGTTATAAACAAAATCAGCTTATTTAATCATTATTTCATTCAATTTAACACAATTTACACATTTTTAGGCAAAAATTATACTTTTGCCCCTATTATTTCATATTTTTTGCAATTTAGTCCTTATCACATAAAATCAAAAATTTCATGAAATTTCATCCTACCCATGCTTAGTCGAATTTTTCTTATTGCCTTAGCAACCTACATTTTCCAAATGATCACACTTTTAACCACATAATTTCAATATTTCACAATTTAATCCCTAATTTGCATTTTCATCAAAAATCACTTTATAAAATATGAAAATCTAACATCAAATATTCATATTTCACCATTAAACATCAAAGAACACATAAGCTTATCAATGACAACTATCAAAATCTTTAACAGTTTTGAAATCAAAAACACGAGCTAGCTAGTACTAGTTACAACAATCATAAAAACATAAAAACATAAAACATCGAGTCAAAATGGACTTACAATTGAAATATCCATGAACCGAATGCTCGAAGCTCCCAAACTCATCTTTTTCTTTTCATATTCGGCTATGGAGAAAGATGATAGCATAAAAAATGGTTTTTATTTTATTTGTTTTGTCATTATTAACCTATTTACATAAATAACCTTTACATACATTATTTATTACACAAAATGCCAAGCCATCACATTCTACTATCTCTTTAATGGGCTATGTAACACCCCTAACTCATAATCATCGCTGGAATAGGTGAGGAGGCATTACTTAACCCACAACACAATTCAGAATATTCGTATATCAAATATCAAATCATTACAGTAAATGTCATTCATTTACATTCATTAAGAACATAAAATCGAGCATACGATACTTAAACGTGCACTCAGAACTAAATTGATAACATATAAAAGTTTCAGAACTTATAAAAATTTTCAACTTTTAAAAGGTCAGACGCCCATGTGAACTGGCCGTGTGCCTCACACTGTCTGAGACACGCCCGTGTGTCTAAGTTGTGGCAAAATAGGGCATAGCTACTGACTTTCTCACACGACTACAAGACACGCCCGTGTGCCTTGGCCGTGGTCGAGCCTGACTTGGGCCACATGGCTAGCCACACGCCCGTCTACTTTGGCCGTGTTCAGGCCTGACTTACAATTTTAAGGTACCCTAGGGGACACATGGTCGTGCAACATAGCTGTGTGTCACACATGGCTGAGACATACGCCCGTGTCTCTACCCGTGTGGACAAAAATAAACAAGCATTTCAGCTAATATCTATACCAAATCATACATAATTCATGCTAAAACATTACCAATCATTTCCATTCTCGATTCATCACTCAATTCATACCAAAACTTAAACTAACATCATACCCTACCAAATGATCGATACATCATTCAAACGTATGCTATGAACTTACCAAACGTGCCATTTTTACCATCTCTTTTAACCATCCAAAACATACCAAATTGAACATTGGCATCACATATTGTATACAGTTATCAAACTATAAGTTCAAACATAAACTAGCCAAATCACATGGCTAAATATATACATCACAAAACATAATCCCACAACTACTACCTTATACATGCCATACTTCAAAATATACAATTTCAAAATACCAAAATGAGGTTCGATAGTGTGGTGACGATCCTTGATGATCCTTGAGCTTGCAGTAGCTTTGATATCTATAAAACAATGCAAACACACACAAAGTAAGCTTTCAAAAGCTTAGTAAGCTCGTACCAAAAGTCATCAATACATAAGTACTTACAAATTCTTAAATCATCTATCAAATCTATACCAACATAACCCATATGTTCATACCAAATCAATGAGCTTCACATACATAGTACCATCTACCACATAGGTATTGTACATACCTAAATAATCCCGTACTTATTTACTTTCATTCTCACCTTTTGTTTAAATATTTTAAGACTTTGTGACAGCCCTAAATTGACCCTAGTCGGGAAGTGGTTTCGGGACCACAAAACCGAGTTAAGAAAATAATTAAAAGTTATATTCTGTGTTTATGAAGTGAGTAAATGCATGTGTGAAAGTCTCATGCATTAATTTGATCATCTTTATGTGAATTTATTTATATGGACTTATATGAAACTTTGTTGGAAAGTGAGAGGTTAATTTTACAATGGTCTAATAGTACATGCATTGAAAGGAGGGGTTTTGCATGTCAATTTACCCATGATAAACATGGTGGCCGGCCAAGGAAGGAATATGCTCCACTAATTCAAAAATTAAAATAATTTTGTATTAACAAAGGATTTAATAATTGATATTAAAGGAATTATAGTATGGAAGGAAATAATATAATGAGAAGTGGGAGGAGAAACCAAAGTGACTCATCCTTACTCCTCCATTGCCGAAACTAGAAGAAAGAAAGAAGAAAAACTCTTGTTGAATTTCGGCTAAGGTGTTTTGATACAAAAAGGTATGTTTTATGCCACTCTTGAAAATGTATGCATAATTTGGAGGTTTGGTTTAAAAGCTACTTGAATCTTGGATTGAAGTTAGGTTATTATGAGGGTTGAATTTCGGCCTAGGAGCTTAAAATTTTTAGTAGAAGTTTTGATGACATTAGATGGATAGTTAGGTTGGATGTGTTAAATTGTTAAGTGTTCTAGCTTGAAAGTTAAGGTTAATATGGCTTATGGGGTTGCCGAATCTAGTTTAGAGAGAAAGAAAAATATATGTATTCGGATGTGCTTCAAGGAATGACATTAGGGTAGCTAGAGTCTAAGAACTTTCGGTCAAGGACTATTGTGTGAGCAAATTCGGTATAGAGGTTTAATTGTTAAGTGCATTGTGTTTAATGTTTAAAGAATGGGTAGTAGCTAATTAAAGTTAAGAAGGCTGGAATTTCTTTTAAGGGAGGTGTGACCTTAACATGAACAAAATAGAATCAGCCTTAAGCTTGACTAAATGGTTCGGTTATTATTAGTTTAGAAGAAACCTATATGAAATGGTTGATATATGGTGAATTGGTAGTACTCTACTTGGGACAGCAGTAGTAAGGTGATTTTCGAAAATCGCCATAATTTGTAGGAGTTGAATTAGAAGCTGAGTGAATTATGTCATTAAAGCTTCAAGGGTCTATTTTCTTACAAAAGAAACTATAGAAACAAAGGAGTTACCGATCTAGAGATATTTGAAGTATTATGGGGCTGAGTCAAAATGACTGCTGGATTCCCTGTTCTGTTTTTAGAAAATCATTATAAATTGTACAAAAATGATTATAAGATAAAATTTATATGCTTAGACTCCTTAATGAGTCTAGTTTCAAATGAGATTAAATACAACACATTTGGAATTCTGTAAAGTGAGAAATTGGATTCGTAGTGAAGAGTGGTCAGAATAGTCAAACAGTGAAATAGGGGAAACTTTAAGAAAAATCTGGTATTGATTGGCCAAGCCTAAAATTCTGAAAAATTTATGGATGGAAGATATACGAGTCTATATTCAGGGAAAATTAACGGCAAGTGATTTGGAGTTTAGTAGCTCCAGTTATAAGTAATTTAGTAACTACTGCTCAGGAAAACAGCTCGTAGTGAATATGTGATTTTGTTGTAAACATTAATGAAAGTTTGCCGATGAATTATTTATTGATTAATATAAAGCTTGCTATAATCTATGTGTGTGAA
This sequence comes from Gossypium hirsutum, assembly GCF_007990345.1. Taxonomy (NCBI): domain Eukaryota; kingdom Viridiplantae; phylum Streptophyta; class Magnoliopsida; order Malvales; family Malvaceae; genus Gossypium; species Gossypium hirsutum. The sequence continues at coordinate 63,997,154 of NC_053429.1, read as the reverse complement.
AGTCGGATCAATATATATAATATTATTCGGAAAGTAATATTTGAATAGTCGATTAATGACTATTTTAATTTTTGTTGAACTTAAGCTCAAGAGCAAAGGGGAACTAGATCCGATAAAGGGAAGGAAAAAGTAATTGAATAGCCGTTGAAGTCGTTCGACGACATTTGAGGTAAGTCTTCGAGTAATGACCCTACTTGAATTATATTGAAATGGTTAGTCATATTATGACGGATAGTCGAATGTGCATAGAGACTATGTTATAAAGCCAATTGAAATCATGCTCTTTGTGTGTGGCTATCGAGCCGAAATTTGAAAGATTTAATAAATGTTTTGTGTTTGAGCCTTAGTAACGAAGAAATGATATGGATGTGTTATGATTATTGATATATGTGTGCATGAGCATTGGAATATATCCGGGCTATGACCCGAAGGCAATTATGCGAGTTGATATATCCGGGCTAAGACCCGAAGGCAATTATGCGAGTTGATATATCCGGGCTATGACCCGAAGGCAATTATGCGAGATAATATATCCGGGCTATGACCCGAAGGCAATTATGCGAGTTGATATATCCGGGCTATGACCCGAAGGCAATTATGCGAGATAATATATCCGGGCTATGACCCGAAGGCAATTATGCGAGATGATATATCCGGGCTAAAACCCGAAGGCAATTATGCGAGATGATATATCCGGGCTAAGACCCGAAGGCAATTATGCGAGTTGATATGTCCGGGCTAAGACCCGAAGGCAAATGTGTTTGCGGTTGCATTCGGTTAAATACCGAAGAAACTTGGGTTGAATGTGAGCATTTTGTGCTGTAACTAATTTAATAATTATGCTTGACCAACCCGAATGATAAGGTATGTTTGCATGTGCATTGGAAAGTCGGTTTGTTTTAAATGGTATTCGTGCGATCGGCTAACGAATTCTCGGCTTTTATAAAGGTTGATACCTTGTGTACCTATGTGGGTGAAGTGTGAAGTAAGTATGAGTATGAGAATGTGTGTTAATAAAGTGATTTAGTTAACTATGTGAATGTAATACTGTAGTCAAAGCCGATTTCATTACTTGAGACTTACTAAGCTTTAAATGCTTACCCGGTTGCTTTGGCTCTCTGTTTTATAGATTTTGTTCGTTAGCTATCGGATTCGGGATCAGCGAAGTCGAAGTCATCTACACTATCAAGCTCTTTTGGTACTCCTTTAGTTGAACTCTGGATATGGCATGTATAGGACTACCCCCTATTGTTTAAGTTCTTTTGTGATGTATGTGTGTAAAGCCATGCGAAAATGGCTTGTAAAAGTGGAGTATGGCATTAGACCATTTGTGTGTATGTATGTATATATATGGTTTCATGATGTGACTATGGTTTGAAATGGAAGTGTTGGGCTAATGATCAGCCATTGGAATGGCTAAATATGATCACATGTGGACCTATGTAGGGCAAAATTCTAGTTGGTCCATGGTGACCACAAAATAGGTAAAGTTTATCTTGAAAACAGATTTTGACAGCAACAGTGGTGTAGAATTGAAAAATCACATAAATTCGTAGGAGTGGAATTAAATAGTGAATAAATTATGTAATCAAACCTTGATGAATCTACTTTCATATGGAAGTAACGAAACAATTATAGGAACAGTACAGAAAGAGATATTCCGGTTCTTGTGGAACAGGGCCAGAACAGTTTCTGGATTCACTGTTCCGCCTTTGGAAATTCACTATAAATTGACCAGAGATAATTAGGGGTCATACCATATATGTATGGATTCCTCTCTGAGTCTAGTTTCCATAGAAACAAACGGCATCAGTATTGAAGCTCTGTGCAGAGAGATATCCCAGTCGTAATGGGAAAAGGTCAGTGTAGTCGACCCCTGTAACATGGGAGACTTTGACTAATAAACTGTACTAGTTGGCCCAACCAAAAATTCTAGAAAAAAATCCATAGGTGGGGACATGAGTCTAGTTTCAGGGAAAAATCACAAAACTGATTTTTGAGTTGTGAAACTCAAGATATGATTTTTGAAGCGACTAGTACTCAGACTGGGCAGTGTCTGGAAAAATTTTTTTCAAAGTTTGTTAACATCTCGTGTCCGACTCCGGTGTCGGTCCCGGGTTCGGGGTGTTACAATTTAGTGGTATCAGAGCTACGGTTTAGTCGATTCTAGGACTACCGTAATGTGTTGGGGTCTAGCTATACATGCCATTTTATGTGATTAATTGATAGTGTGGTGATTTCTGACATTTGCAAATGTGTTTATTTATAGTAATGGATCCCGATCCAACCGAGCGGTAGCTGATGATCTTGAGAGTGTAGCGCCTGCTCCCGCACAAGGGACAGCGCCGGTGGACTCTCAACCTAATGCGAGTAACCCGAACGATGAAGCTAGACAAGCTTTCTATAGCGTGATGAATGATTGGTTCAACCAATACATTCGAACTAATACGGCTGTTCCACAACCCCCATTCCCGACAAATACTACCCCCGCACCTACAATACCTCCGGTAACTGACCAAATAAGGTCAAATAAGCCCCCAGTTGACCGAATCCGAAAACATGGGGCTACTGAATTTAAAGCTACGGATAGCGACGATGCCGAGCGAGCTGAATTTTGGTTGGACAACACTATCCGGGTACTCGATGAGCTATCTTGTACACCCGATGAATGTCTAAAGTGTGCTATCTCCTTGCTACGTGATTCTGCCTACTATTGGTGGAGTACTCTGACTTCTGTCGTGCCCAGGGAGCAAGTAACTTGGGAGTTTTTCCAAACTGAGTTTCGGAAAAAGTATATCAGTCAGAGATTTGTTGATCAAAAACGGAAGGAATTTCTTGAGCTTAAGCAAGGTTCTATGTCAGTTACTGATTACGAGCGAAAATTTGTTAGACTTAGTAGATACGCTCGGGAATGTGTTTCGTCCGAGGCTGTTATGTGTAAACGCTTCGAAGATGGGCTGAATGAAGATATAAAAATGTTCGTTGGCATTCTTGAGATACGAGAGTTCGTAGTACTTGTCGAGCGAGCTTGTAAAGCCGAAGAGCTTAGAAAGGAAAAACAAAAAGTTGAGGTGGGAACCGGGGAGTTTCGTAAAAGATTCTCGGGAAAGTCTCATCAACAGGCATCGAAGAAATTTCGAGATGATGTGGGCCGGTCTAAAAGCACTTCGGGCCTTTTTAGACGAGATCGTGATCGACCCCCTGTGGGTACACGAGGCACTTCAGTCGCCAGTGTTGGGAATGAACGTCGAGGCCGAACGGAATGTCGACATTGCGGTAAATGGCATTTGGGGAGCTGTAGATTCCATGACCGCTCCTGTTACAAGTGCGGATCAGTGGACCACTTCATTAAAGATTGCCCGAGGCTGTCTGAACAGAATGTGAATCAGAGTGGGAGACCGGGTGCTACCACTGCTCGAGGTAGACCATCTAGAAATATGGGCAATGCTAGTGGTGGTCAGAGAGGATCTAGAGATGCTACGACCAGATCCGAGGCTAGTGCACCTGCTAGAGCATATGCTATACGTGCCCGCGAGGATGCTTCTTCGCCTGATGTTATTACCGGTACTTTTACTCTCTTTGATACTAATGTAATTGCTTTGATTGACCCCGGTTCTACTCATTCTTACATATGTGAAACCTTAGCATCCAGTAAGACTTTACCTATTGAGTCTACTGAGTTTGTAATTCGGGTGTCAAATCCCTTGGGTCGTTATGTACTTGTCGACAAAGTGTGTAAGAAATGTCCCTAGCAATTCGAGGTTCCTGTTTTCCAGCGGACTTGATGCTTTTGCCGTTTGATGAATTTGATATTATCCTTGGGTTGGATTGGTTGACCGTGCATGATGCGGTTGTGAATTGCAAGAGCAAGACTATTGATTTGAGGTGCGCAAATAACGAAGTAGTCCGAATTGAGTCCGCGGACTTGGAGGGGATACCAGCTGTAATATCAGCAATGTTGGCACAGAAATATGTGAGAAAAGGGTGCGAAGCATACCTTGCATATGTGCTTGATGACAAAGAATTAGAAAAGAAACCCGAATCTGTGCCGGTGGTTTGTGAATACCCGGATGTTTTTCCTGAAGAATTGCCGGGTTTACCACCTGTTCGGGAGATAGAGTTTGGTATTGAGCTTATACCTGGGACTACGCCGATTTCGATAGCTCCGTATCGTATGGCACCAACTGAGTTAAAAGAGTTGAAAGCTCAGCTGCAAGAATTGACAGATAGAGGTTTCGCTCGGCCAAGTTTCTCACCTTGGGGTGCACCAGTATTGTTCGTGAAAAAGAAGGACGGAACCATGAGGTTGTGCATTGACTATCGTCAACTGAATAAAGTGACGATAAAGAATAAATACCCACTACCGCGTATCGATGATTTGTTTGATCAACTAAAGGGGCCTCAGTGTTCTCAAAAATAGATTTGAGATCGGGTTATTATCAGTTGCGGATTCGAGATTCAGACGTACCCAAAACTGCTTTCAGAACGAGGTACGGTCACTACGAATTCTTAGTGATGCCGTTTGGGCTCACTAATGCCCCGGCAGTATTTATGGATTTGATGAATCGGATCTTCAGACCATATTTGGATCGGTTCGTAGTTGTGTTTATTGATGACATCTTGGTCTATTCAAGAGATGAGACCGAACATGCTGAGCACCTGAGACTAGTGTTGCAAATTTTACGGGATAAGCAGTTATATGCTAAGTTCAGTAAGTGTGAGTTCTGGTTAAGAGAGGTTAGCTTCTTGGGTCATGTGGTATCCGCGTCGGGTATTCGAGTTGACCCGAACAAAATTTCAGCCATACTTGACTGGAAACCTCCGAGAAATGTTACTGAAGTTCGGAGCTTTTTGGGGCTCGCCGGTTATTACCGACGATTTGTGAAAGGTTTCTCGATGATAGCCACACCAATGACGAAGCTACTTCAAAAGGATGTTAAGTTCGAGTGGACGGAGAAATGTCAGAAAAGTTTCGACCAACTGAAAACTCATTTGACTGAAGCTCCAATTTTGGTGCAACCCGAATCGGGTAAAGAGTTTGTCATCTATAGTGACGCATCCCTACTTGGGTTGGGTTGCGTATTGATGCAAGAAGGTCGAGTCGTGGCCTATGCGTCGAGACAATTGAAGCCACACGAGAGGAATTATCCGACCCATGATCTCGAACTAGCTGCCATCGTGTTTGCTTTAAAAATATGGCGACATTATCTGTTTGGTGAGAAGTGCCATGTATTTTCGGACCACAAAAGTCTCAAATATTTGATGACTCAACGAGACTTGAATCTGCGACAAAGACGTTGGCTTGAGTTATTGAAAGATTACGAGCTTGTCATTGATTACCACCCGGGAAAGGCTAACGTGGTTGCAGACGCCTTAAGCCGGAAGTCATTGTTTGCTTTGCGAGCGATGAACGTGCATTTGTCTGTTCTACCAGACAATGTGTTAGTAGCTGAATTAAAAGCTAAACCATTATTGACTCACCAAATTCGTGAAGCTCAGAAAGTCGATGATGAATTGGTTGCAAAACGGGCTGAGTGTTTTCCGAACGAGGGATCAGAGTTTCAAATTGACGACGATAATTGTTTGAGGTTCAGAAATCGGTTGTGTGTTCCAAAGAATTCGGAACTCATTTCGATGATTCTGAACGAAGCCCATTGTAGCCGAATGTCAATTCACCCGGGGAGTACGAAAATGTACAACGATTTGAAACGTCAATTTTGGTGGCATGGTATGAAACGGGACATCTCTGACTTTGTTTCGAGATGTTTAATATGTCAACAAGTGAAAGCGGAACATCAAGTGCCTTCGGGATTACTCCAGCCGATCATGATACCCGAGTGGAAATGGGATCGAGTCACAATGGACTTTGTGTCCGGACTGCCTTTGTCAGCAAGTAAGAAGGATGCGATATGGGTTATTGTTGATAGACTGACTAAGTCGGCTCATTTCATCCCCGTACGTACGGATTTTTCATTGGAGAAACTAGCTGAATTGTACGTTTATCAAATTGTGAGATTACATGGGGTACCTGTTTCTATCGTGTCGGATAGAGATCCGAGATTCACCTCACGATTTTGGAAGAAATTGCAAGAAGCTCTGGGTACCAAGCTGCATTTTAGCACTGCTTTTCACCCCCAAACCGATGGTCAATCCGAGCGGATAATTCAGATACTTGAGGATATGTTGAGATGTTGCATCCTCGAGTTCAGTAGTTCATGGGAACGGTATTTACCTTTGATTGAATTCGCTTACAACAATAGTTTTCAATCAAGTATTAAGATGGCACCTTACGAGGCTTTGTACGGTCGTAAATGCCGTACACCATTGTTTTGGACCGAGCTCGGTGAAAGCAAAATTTTCGGAGTTGATTTGATTAGAGATGCGGAACAGAAAGTAAAGGTAATCCGTGAAAGTCTGAAGATAGCCACGGATCGTCAGAAGTCGTACGCAGATTTGAAACGAAAAGACATCGAGTATCAGGTGGGAGACAAAGTGTTCCTTAAGGTTTCACCTTGGAAAAAGATACTCAGGTTTGGCCGTAAGGGCAAGTTGAGCCCAAGATTCATTGGGCCGTATGAAATATCCGAAAGAATTGGTCCAGTGGCATATAGATTGATTTTACCCCAGAACTTGAAAGGATTCACAATGTTTTTCATGTTCGATGCTTCGACGTTATAGATCCGATCCGTCACATGTGATTAATCCCTCGGAAGTTGAAATTCAATCTGACTTGAGTTATGAAGAAGAACCAATTCGCATCCTAGCTCGTGAAGTGAAAGAGTTGCGAAACAGAAGGGTTCCGTTAGTTAAGGTGTTATGGCTTAAACACGGGATCGAGGAAGCTACTTGGGAAACTGAGAGCTCGATGAAAGAACGATACCCAAACCTATTCACCGGTAAGTTTTTCGGGGACGAAAATTTCTTAAGTGGGGGAGAGTTGTGACAGCCCTAAATTGACCCTAGTCGGGAAGTGGTTTCGGGACCACAAAACCGAGTTAAGAAAATAATTAAAAGTTATATTCTGTGTTTATGAAGTGAGTAAATGCATGTGTGAAAGTCTCATGCATTAATTTGATCATCTTTATGTGAATTTATTTATATGGACTTATATGAAACTTTGTTGGAAAGTGAGAGGTTAATTTACAATGGTCTAATAGTACATGCATTGAAAGGAGGGTTTGCATGTCAATTTACCCATGATAAACATGGTGGCCGGCCAAGGAAGGAATATGCTCCACTAATTCAAAATTAAAATAATTTTGTATTAACAAAGGATTTAATAATTGATATTAAAGGAATTATAGTATGGAAGGAAATAATATAATGAGAAGTGGGAGGAGAAACCAAAGTGACTCATCCTTACTCCTCCATTGCCGAAACTAGAAGAAAGAAAGAAGAAAAACTCTTGTTGAATTTCGGCTAAGGTGTTTTGATACAAAAAGGTATGTTTATGCCACTCTTGAAAATGTATGCATAATTTGGAGGTTTGGTTTAAAAGCTACTTGAATCTTGGATTGAAGTTAGGTTATTATGAGGGTTGAATTTCGGCCTAGGAGCTTAAAATTTTAGTAGAAGTTTTGATGACATTAGATGGATAGTTAGGTTGGATGTGTTAAATTGTTAAGTGTTCTAGCTGAAAGTAAGTTAATATGGCTTATGGGTTGCCGAATCTAGTTTAGAGAGAAAGAAAAATATATGTATTCGGATGTGCTTCAAGAATACATTAGGGTAGCTAGAGTCTAAGAACTTCGGTCAAGGATATTGTGTGAGCAAATTCGGTATAGAGGTTAATTGTTAAGTGCATTGTGTTTAATGTTTAAAGAATGGGTAGTAGCTAATTAAAGTTAAGAAGGCTGGAATTTCTTTTAAGGGAGGTGTGACCTTAACATGAACAAAATAGAATCAGCCTTAAGCTTGACTAAATGGTTCGGTTATTATTAGTTTAGAAGAAACCTATATGAAATGGTTGATATATGGTGAATTGGTAGTACTCTACTTGGGACAGCAGTAGTAAGGTGATTTTCGAAAATCGCCATAATTTGTAGGAGTTGAATTAGAAGCTGAGTGAATTATGTCATTAAAGCTTCAAGGGTCTATTTCTTACAAAAGAAACTATAGAAACAAAGGAGTTACCGATCTAGAGATATTGAAGTATTATGGGGCTGAGTCAAAATGACTGCTGGATCCCTGTCTGTTTTTAGAAAATCATTATAAATTGTACAAAAATGATTATAAATAAAATTTATATGCTTAGACTCCTTAATGAGTCTAGTTTCAAATGAGATTAAATACAACACATTTGGAATTCTGTAAAGTGAGAAATTGGATTCGTAGTGAAGAGTGGTCAGAATAGTCAAACAGTGAATAGGGGAAACTTAAGAAAAATCTGGTATGATTGGCCAAGCCTAAAATTCTGAAAATTTATGGATGGAAGATATACGAGTCTATATTCAGGGAAAATTAACGGCAATGATTGGAGTTAGTAGCTCAGTTATAAGTATTTAGTAACTACTGCCAGAAAACAGCTCGTAGTGAATATGTGATTTTGTTGTAACATTAATGAAGTTGCCGATGAATTATTTATTGATTAATAAAGCTTGCTATAATCTATGTGTGTGAAGTCGATCAATATATAATATATTCGGAAGTATATTTGAATAGTCGATTAATGACTATTTTAATTTTTGTTGACTTAAGCTCAGAGCAAAGGGAACTAGATCGATAAGGAAAAAAGTAATTGAATAGCCGTTGAAGTCGTTCGACGACATTTGAGGTAAGTCTTCGAGTAATGACCCTACTTGAATTATATTGAAATGGTTAGTCATATTATGACGGATAGTCGAATGTGCATAGAGACTATGTTATAAAGCCATTGAAATCATGCTCTTTGTGTGGCTATCGAGCCGAAATTTGAAAGATTTAATAAATGTTTTGTGTTTGAGCCTTAGTAACGAAGAAATGATATGGATGTGTATGATTATTGATATATGGTGCATGAGCATTGGAATATATCCGGGCTATGACCCGAAGGCATTATGCGAGTTGATATATCCGGCTAAGACCCGAAGCAATTATGCGAGTTGATATATCCGGGCTATGACCGAAGGCATTATGCGAGATATATATCCGGGCTATGACCCGAAGGCATTATGCGAGTTGATATATCCGGGCTATGACCCGAAGGCAATTATGCGAGATAATATATCCGGGCTATGACCCGAAGGCATTATGCGATGATATATCCGGGCTAAAACCCGAAGGCAATTATGCGAGATGATATATCCGGGCTAAGACCCGAAGGCAATTATGCGAGTTGATATGTCCGGGCTAAGACCCGAAGGCAAATGTGTTTGCGGTTGCATTCGGTTAAATACCGAAGAAACTTGGGTTGAATGTGAGCATTTGTGCTGTAACTATTTAATAATTATGCTTGACCAACCCGAATGATAAGGTATGTTTGCATGTGCATTGGAAAGTCGGTTTGTTTTAAATGGTATTCGTGCGATCGGCAACGATTCTCGGCTTTTAATGTACC